>NW_028324302.1:2027500-2327500 GCF_058129835.1 Hydra viridissima
GTTTGTATTTACAATTTAAAAAGCAATACTGCTTTTAACTTGCGTTCACATACATAAAAAACATACATAAAAAACATAGCAATAACATACATACATAAAGACACACACAAACATACACAAATATATGCACCGATATTTCATTTACTATTCCATCTTTCTCAAGATACTACTCAGGTTTCACAAGACTTGGAAAATCGGAACAGTATTTTGGGATAGATCGAGTGTTTAACAATTAATTTCATTTCGTTACATAGCATTCCGATATGGCATATCATTAAATAACTTTCTTTCAAAAAATTTTCCAATAAGTTTTTTTTTTGATATGTATGAAATTTTTGTTTCCAAATTAAAACCAACTAATTCAGCAATATCATTCTCTTGCATATAAAAATTCATTTTCATTAAAACTAAACATTTTTATAGCTAATTTCATATTTTATAGTGTTAAACAGATTTTTGTTTTTAAAAAAAATTAAGAATAAACGATAACACAGAACATCATCTGCGGGTAAGCGTAACAACATAACGTAAGCGTAAAAATCACCTTTGCAAATAATTATCTTATAGTTAAAGACAGTGTAGCATCTAATTAAAATGCCGAAATATTAATCAAATTCTTTGAAAATCGAATCGTATCTCATACTGCAAATCACATTGTCATTTTATCAATAGCTACTGAGTTTTTTTTTAAACTAGACATTCGTCCACATCTTTAGAAAGACTTAAATCATGAGAGTGTAGAACATTAATGCAATAGATAACTTTATAGAGCGCTTCGTTTAAAACGTTTTCATCATCTTCTTCTAACAAGCTCTCATTGTTAGAAAATCTCTTAGCGATTTCTTCATATAAAGGTTCTAAAAGTATATGAAAGAATAAAAATATAAAAGTATTTTATATTTTAAGTTCACTTCAGAAACAAGAAGCCATATAAAAATTTATTGATAAATTGTTAAAACAGTAAAAGAGGTAACTTTAGATAAAACTCGCCTTTTAAAGTTTCATTCAATGGAGATGCGATTAAAGGAGCATCAACATTAGAGAATGAAGAGATTGCTGCATTCAATGTTAAGATTGGACTGGTTAACTTTTTTGCTACTTCTTTTTTGCACTCACATTTAAACCAAACTAATATAAAATATACGTTCACTAAATAATATATACATATATATATATATATACATATACATATATATATATATATATATATATATATATATATATATATATATATATATATATATATATATATATATATATATATATATATATATATATATATATATATATATATATATATATAATATACGTTAACTAAAATTAAAACGCAAAGATAGATGTAAATAGCATTAACAAGCGCAATTCTTGTAATTATTTTGACTTCATCGTTATCACAGAACAAACATTTAAATAAATAAACTACTGATATAATTAGTATTCATAAAAATGTAATAAACTATGAGCACTTTTATTTAAAGATAATTTATGTGCATATATTGAGTATGTGTGAGTGCATATTGATTACATCTTAAGAAGATATTACTTGAGTATTTTCTAAATTTTGGAAAAACTTTATTTGGTTAAATATTTAATCCAAATAAAAATAGAAAAATTCAAAACAAACAAAAGCATAAGGAATAAAGTAAATACCTTTTAAATGATTTGCAAAAGAATCAAGGATTTTTAATTGATCTTCATGGAGCGCATTGTTTAAACGAACCACTTTAAATGCATCATTTAGGATAGATATAAACATATTTATAATTATCCAATTCATGAAAATGGTGAATCCAAAGAAAAAAATGGGACCCAGCACACCGTTGGCATTTTCAAACTGATAAAAACTAAATTTTCCTAACAATAAACTAATAGCAGATGCAGCTGACTGAAAGAGACTTTGATAACCATCAAGTAATTTACCTAAAATGAACTGTAGTTATTATAAAGACAATATTATTACATCTGGTGTAATTATAAATCAATTACACCAGATGTAAAAAATAAAATATTTTTTTAAGCTGAAATACAGATATACATGCATACATATACATACCTACATACCTACATACATACATACATACATACATACATACATACATACATACATACATACATACATACATACATACATACATACATACATACATACATACATACATACATACATACATACATACATACATACATACATACCTACATACATAAAATTATTTAGTTTATTCATATTTATAATACATACATACATACATTCATGCATACATACTTACATTCATACATACATACATACATACATACATACATACATACATACATACATACATACATACATACATACATACATACATACATACATACATACATACATACATACATGCACACATACAGATATGCATTTCTTTTCAAAAACATATGTACAGTGACAATGAAATCAGTAACAAAACACTCACCAAATATCATATTTGAACATATAACAACTGGAAGCATAATGAGAATAAATATTATCCCTAACATCGATAAAGGGTGCCACGAAATATTTAGAGCAATTGATAGCATTGAAATATGGCGGTTAAATCGCAGAAGCTTAATGAACTTTATAGTTACAAAGAAAGTAATTAATGCAATAATATGGGTGTAGATCAAGCTCCAATAAACTGCAAATTGAAAATTTATAAACTTTTGAGGTTCTTAATCAGGAACACGTCTCAAAAGATCATCAACAAGTTTGGCTTTTAAATGAAAAAAGCAGAAAAGCTTCAACAGCAATACATCATCATAAAAAGCACTGCCATGAAAAAAGCATACAAAGTTTTACAAGAGCTTTTTTTTCAATCAAATTATATCCTGTTTTAAAAAAACTGTAGGAATAACAAAATTTTTTAATGATAAAAGGGTCTCAAAACAACAAAAACCTTTGTAAAAGTAGAAAGCCACTTCCAGCAAAGAAAAGAAAATCAATGCACATTCAACAAGATTCCAAAACTCTCTGAAGTAATTGCACCCTCTCTTATATAATACTCTGCATTCACGAACAGTGAAAATAAACATCATGAAAATATATAATATCTGCAATACAATTTGAGCAATCTTGTTATTTGATGTTGAAGTGTATAAATCAAAAGTAGCTGCATCGAAATAAGGTATCATTCCACCAGAAGGTGGGAACTCAAACACAATGGTTACCATGTTAAAATAACTTGTAGCAGCATTAAATAAAGCAAACTCAATGATCACAGCTCTTGTTTGACGATCAATCCATTTTTGATGTTTTAACTGGTCAATAATTTTCTGGTTTTTAAACTTTGGGAAAATTTCAACAACATATCCTCCACCTAAGTATGTTTCTAACTTAGTACTAAAAGGATACCCATCAAGCTCCTTAGAAGATTGGTACCTCCAAGGCTTTGAGAAAAAACTAATCTCTGAATTGAATGTTTTAGGTATAGACCAGTTTAGGGCAAAATCTCTTGTTTCTTCTATAGATGGCTTGTAAGCAGAAATACAATCAAGAACTGATAACTTTGTTACTGATGTCGCTTTTGAACAGGAATCTACAAAACAAAATTGAGAAAAAATGTAATTATAATTGCAGTAATTTATCAAATGATCTTTTGATGTCGTTGAATAAGCTATGATTTCATATTAAGACCTGTATATCAATAAAATGCTTAAATAAGATTAGCTACTAATGGAAGATATATGCTGTCTTCTAATGAGATATACAATATCTCATTCGAAAATTAAGTAAAAACTCTTGGGGCAATAAATTTGCTGGTATCAAAAAAAAAAAAGAAAGTAAAAACATAAAATATCAAAAAATCAAAAACATAAAATACATGAAGAAAATTGTTTGTTCATATTCACTACCACTCACATGTTTTCACACGAACTTGTCTCATTCTTATCCCAGTAACAATCGTTGAGCTAAGGTCATTTAAGAAAAGTTGACCAGGAAAATCATTTTCATAAGCTCTATTTTCATTTTTAAACCAGGGATTAGGATACACTTGAGGAAGAAACTTATCATCAAACCAATGCCAAAAATCTTTTTGTGATAAAAGCTAAAGAAGATATAATAAAGTAGTTACAACAGAAACTAAGCCACAAAGTTAGAAGTTGAAGAAAGTGCAGAGTGCTTAGCTAGATGGTAAAGTGAGAAAAAGTGACATACTTTTTAGAAATTTACAAACAGTATTTCAAAAGAACTTCCTATGCATTTTAGGTTGTGTGAAATTAAACTTGTATAATGATGATATTTCTGTTTTACTTATGATTAAAAAGCATGAATACCTGGATATTGTTCCCACTATCTGATCTAAACTGTGGGTTAAAAAGTCCTTCAATATCAAGAATTTGAAAGTAATTTGAATTATCTTGTGACATGAAAGCAAGACAAAACACCGTTAAAGTAAAGCAACAGTAGAAAAAAATATCGCGAATAGTTGCCTGGATCTTTAATTCTTCTAATTTAGTATCTCTCATCTTTTTTAATAGAGTTGCATCAGGTGGCTTCAAAACAGAACCTGTTTTGTCAGAGGCAACTGGTTCATTAGTGGTGTGAAACATATTGTCATCAGGTGTTCGAACTTTACCTGTTGTAAAGCAAACTTGTTCATTCTATTTTATATGGAACTCAAAACATCTAAATTGATTGAACCCAAATAAGCAACTTACTTGATAGCTTTGCATATACACTGGATAACATAATCCTTTCATCGTCAACTATTGTTTTGTCATAAAAGTAAATAAAAATTATTAGTCCATAATTCCTCTGAGTTTTAATGATAAAGAAATAAATCTCTAAATTAATGACCCACCTAGTTTAGTTTGATTATCTTTTTTACAAAATTTGTTAATGGCAAAAGCACTACAAAAAGCTATGAAGAAGATTTTGATTGGTTGATGTAGAAAAACATCTTGTACCTAAATGAAATTAAAGACTAACAAAAGTTAATATTCAGAAATTAATACAGATAATAAAAGCTTTCTCTAAACAAAAAAAAGTCCTCACCATAGAGACAGTTATGCTTGCTAACCAATCTAAAGACTTTTTGTTTCCAAAAGAAATTCCATAAAAAGAAATCACAAAACTGCAACAAATGATTGTTGCAACACAAATGAACCAAACAATAGACAAAAGCAAATGAGAAAGATTCGAACATCTAGGGTTTTCTTTTATAGTGAAGATTGCATTAGCTTCTTCTTTAATGTCTGTAAAATTTTGTTGTTGTGTGCTATCTTTAAAATGAATCAAAAAAATTTCATTTAAAAACAAATAGATAAAATGATAGCTTTCACAAACTAGATTTAAGTTAAGCAAACTATTTATAGACTTCATTAAAATATTTGCAAATTAAACATCAACATCTATTCTCTCACCATTCTTAAAACAGTGGAGAGATTTAGTGTGGTAAAAAACAAGGCTATAAATTAGATTAAAACAAAACAAAAGAAAAAAACATATCTGAGTTTAACTTTGATATGATAGAGATAATATACTATGGCTGAACAAAAGAAATATGCTGAGAAAGTCAAATAAATGCGTTTAAAAAATGTTCTAAAAACAAGTAAGTACTTGATTTTGATTAATAGTATTAACTTTAACTAAAGCAAACATTTAGCAATCATAAAAAATTAATTGAAAACTACAACCTAAATGTAGAATGCAGTTGTTACCTGCATTACGAATAAATAATCTAATGCGCTTTTTTTCTTCCCTATTCCTAACATCAGCAACCAAGCGAAAAAGCTGAATAAGTAGTAGATTAACTGGAAAGGTAATCAATGCACAAACAACTCCAACATAGATCTTAAAAATATAAATAAATTTTAAATCAATTACTTCTCACAAAAAAGAAAACAAGACCTGATTTATTAACTAAGTATTAAGCTTCAGTCTGAAATCATAGACAGTATCAAATAAATGAAATTTATTGAAATACCCAAAAGTAAATCAGTTACCAAAAGGTTTTAATATAAGAAATTAGTGTGATGAAATAAAACAAAGATGATATTCCATTACAGAAAAAATTTTCTCACCTGCATCCAAGTAAAAGAAAACATTGCAACTTTGTTTTCTGTTGCTGGATTCCCTGGAGGAACTTTTCCAAAAAACATTGCACTTGCTGTCATTGAAGTCATTGCAAGACAAATAGCAACAGAAAACCGCTGACTTCTGGTAAAGTTACTTAAATGAGAGTGAGTGAATATTGAAAACCATATGTGATCTTCAGTTAGTCCATGGCGTACTTTTGTGGTAAAAAGATAACTAAAGTTTGACAAATCATCAGATCCTGATACAGGTATTGCAAAATCTAATGAAAAATCATCCTTGTCAACAGCTACCCAACAATTGGCAATAAATTGAAATTGTTTTTTTGATTGCACATCAGCGATCACTACATTCCTAAATGGATTTTTATGAAAGTAATGAATTCAAATTAAAAAATGTAACAAAACCAGATAGTGGATTAATAAAAATTATTTTGAAGATTTACTTAAAAGCTAAACTTATTCTACAATTATCTTAATTGGTTAAAAATATGTGAAACAGACATTCAATGACATAATAAAGTTATACAGAGAAAATGGAAAGCGTGATTAAAAAAAAAGACTTTGAGCTAAAAATGATCTTTTAAAAAATTTAAAACCTTTTATTGTCTTACAAAATGTTTGTCATGTGACCTTATTGTGCAAAATCTGCCTTTATTTCCATAATATATTATAAAATCTAGCATGAATATCATTAACATATCTTAGATAGGATTTTAAGTTGAGAGGAAGATTTAAGGTTGTTGCAATTTTAAAAGTATTTTGTTTGTGGTCTTGTAGAAAAGATTCTGCTATTATAACCATGAAGGAAAGAACTATAGGACTGTAATTCTTCAACTCATGAGTATCTTTGTTCCACAAGAAACAACAAGGATGTAAACAAAGCTCTATAAGCTTTCTCATTTCTGAAATAGTAAGCTTGGTAGAACAATGTAGAAATCATCTATATTTAATTGATCTAAAAGAATCAAAGTAGCTTCTTTAAGTGGAATTTATGGATAAAGGTTTACAACCACGGTTTGTAAATTTTGGGGTAAGTCATCAACCAAAACACCCAAGAACGATCTTTGGAGGGGTGATAATATGGACCCTATACTGTCCAAGAAAGAAATTTCAATTTTAATATTTTAATAGTAAAAATGCTCATAATATGAACTCTTTTCAGAGGGTTTTATAAAGTAAAAACATTTTTACAAGCTTATATTGATATTTTATTGTATGTATAGAATAAATAACAACAAACATTCTTAAAAATTCCAACTCTAACCAAAAAAAATTGCTTTTTCTTCTACAAAACTTGAACCCACCACATCTCTAATGTTGAACATCAGTTTTGTTTTGATTTCTTGTTAATCCACACCATTTTTTTAAGTTCATCAATTTTGTTCAAGTATTCAAATTAAAATTAACAATATTTTGTTAGAAGAACTAAAAGAATACATTTCAAATGCCTAATTCTGCTAAAACTCATGCTGAGTGTCGAAACACAGTTTGAATTCTCTGCATGTCAAAATGTGATCAAAGTATAACACCTTTCTTAATAAGCAGATTTTCAAAACACTCTCCAAAACCATTATACTTTAATGATGATCATCTTCCAAATGAAATGTGCACAAATTGTCGTTTCATTCTGCAAAAAATTGATGAGGGAAAAACATTTCTATTGATGTTGAAAGCTAATTTGATACATGTGAATTTAATCAAAATCTTTCAGCAATTAAAGTAGGTTTTAAAGTTGGTGTTGACAAGAGAGCAAGAGTAACGTTTAAAGAAGAATCATCAGGAGCACATAGTAAAGAAGTTGTAGCACTAAGGTCAAAGTTGTATTCCTATAAAGTACATGGAAAAGATAACAAAAAATGTAAAGGAGTGAAAAAGAATGCTGTTAAAAAATATATAACACATAAAGATTACAAAGATTGTTTATTAAGTAAAATAGATTAGATGAGAAAGATGAATATAAAAAGATCCCGTTTACATGAAATTTACACAGAAGAGGTCAATAAAGTAGCATAAAGCTCAGTAGACGAAAAAAGAGTTCTTTTAGAAGATGGTATATACATTAGCATACAGACACTATGAACTGAAAGAAAACAACAACAACTTATAAGTAAAAATGGATAAGATTAGTAACAATTACCATAAATTTATCAATGTTGAAGGAGTTATTTTACCAAATGAGCCACTAACAAATTTTCAATTGATAAAATCAGTAAAAAAACTAAAACTAAAACATTTTAAAGGTGTATTTGTAAGAGATGAATAACCTAAAAATACACAAAAAAAAAAGAGTGTAGAATGTAAAATGCTGGAGAGTACAGAAGGATTTCATTGGATTTGCTTGTACAAAGTTGGAGATAAAAAACTATGATTTGACTCTTATGCATGACCTCCATGTGTTGAAGTGTTGTAATTATTTAAAAAGTCCTGTTTATTATAATAGCGAAAGATTTCAATTTGAAAACACTCATTTTGTGTCTATATGTTTTAAAAAAGCTTGACAAAGGATATGATTTTCAGAATATTATTAATGATCTGTGGTAATTTTTAAAAAATATATATATATAAAAATGGGTGTTGAAAAATTTGGACATACAGAAAGTAGTAATTCAACTTCAAGTCAAGTTTCAAATTGTTTAAAACCATCTCAAGCTAGTAACTTGTTTATTAGGAGAGTCGGACAAAATAAAGCAACTAATAATATTGACATGAACGCAAACAAATTAATAAATGTAGCAGAACCTACTGGCTCATCTGATGCTGCTACAAAGAATTAAGTCTTGTTATACAACTATACAATAAAACAAGTTATCCTAAAACATACTGGATTCAAACTTTTATTTCAAGAACATCAGCAACTAGCTATACTAACTCGATAATACCACCATCAATTTCATCTGTTAAATTGTTCTCAAAACATTTAGATTTCTAAACACAACTTATGAAAAAAAATATATATATTATTAAAAACTGGAGATAAAGGAAACGGTATTTATTTAAAATATATTAGAATGCATATTATTGGAGGATCTGGAAATTGGTAGGAACCAAGATTAAGAATATATGATGGAATTACACCACCTTCAAATTTTAATGCAGTTAATAATCCTTGGACACCATATAACTCTAATAATTATTCATTATTTCCTGGATATGATGTTAATAGTAGATGGATTTTCAGTTCATCAGGTTTAGAAGATTTTTGTTTTTCTTCATGGAATGGTTCAAATATAAACTCATATAAAAATACATCATCAGGATTATTGTATCAATCAAATACTTCAATTGGCTCAACAACTACTATTTCACTTTATAGAGATTTTAGTCAATCTGATTCTATGCCAATCATTTCTAGTGGTAATTAGATAAAACTCTGGAGATTCTCAAGTTGGTCAAGGAAGTTTTTATTTATTGTTACATAAAAATTATAAGATGATGTTTTTAATTTTTTTGCCCAGAAAGTATGGTTTTGATATTGATTGAAAATCTTTATAACTATACATGGTTTGTATAATTATAACCCTATGAATTGTATAATTATAGTTGTGATAATTATAATTATAATTATAATTAATTAATTATTAAACATAATTATAATTATAATTATGTATTGTATAATTATAACCCTATTTGTATAAATATAACCCTAAAACACACACACACACACACATAAAACTTCTTTTCTTTAAAAAAAAAAAGGGATCCAGCTTAAGCCTTCATTAAAAATTACAAACCTGGAATAGATTGGTAGCATTCTGATTTCTGAATAAAGGACCCAATCATTATAAATTTAACTGAGCAATAAAAATGCTACATGGGAACAAAACTATTTTTAACTTTTGAAAATTAAAAATGTTATTAAAAAGAAAAAGGATTAATTTTAAAAATACCTTAAATACCATCCACCTCCAGTATTATCATGCCATAGTCTAATATAACTCAAATCTCCTAAGCAGCCTGATGTCGTCATAATAAAAACTTCCACACTGGATCTTAGGAAACATACCCTATTCTCATCACTTAACTGGCGAACTCCTGAATCGTTCAAATCTCCTGTATTATTTAAAACCAATAAAAAAAAACCTCATACCATTTTTTTTATAATAACCCTAACTATCAGCAACAAGAAACCTTTAAGATTTTTACAACTGAATTCTTTTCTGCATATTTAAAAGTATGTTTTCTAAAGTAAAAGAAAAAAAGAAAAAAAAATTTTTACCGTATACTGTGATAAAAACATTTGAGTTGGTGCCAGCATGTCTGCGATTGCCAGTAGTAACAGTAATTTCATATAAATAACAATCTTCATGCTTGTTATCAACTAACGGCCGAACAGATGGCTGAAAAATGGTTTTGAGTGAGTGTTTTAGATAATAATTTCATCACTAATTAAGAGAGATTTGAGTTTTTGTGAAAAATAATAAAACTAAATATATATATATTTATACTTATGCAATGAAGCTTTTACACTAAACATAAAATTCAGTTTAAGAACTCAGTTTAAACTTTCTATACGCGTTATTTAAAACATTTCATTTTCTTTTAAACCTTATTTTACTTGTTGATACAAGAAAATATTACTATGAAATTAAATAAGTCAGGAAAAACATCATATCAATTTACATTTTTTCAAAACATCCTAACTTCTTTTTATATGCAAGAATCTGCCACTTCAAACTAAATGCTGTAGTTTTGAATATATGAATCAATATTTTAGTTTTTTGACAATAATTAAAAACACAAATATAAATACAAATATAAATATAAATTAAATAATTATTACTAACTTTGGCCTCATCTCTTTTATCCATCCTTTGAGCAATTACTAAACCAAGAACCCACAACAAAATGAAAAAACTTTCTACAGCAAGAAGTAAATAGCCTTCTTTCAACAATGCCAATGAAGGTGTAGAAAGTACATTTGGTGCCACATAAAAACCACCAAATGCAGTCAAATGATTGCACTTACATTTTGTCATAGTGAAAGATGAATCATGTTCAAGCTACACAAAAAAGAGATTGAAGAAAATATCTGGACATCATGCAATTAAACTGATTAAAAAAGTAAAGCAACTTAACTTGATGAAACTTTCAGATTTAACAACAATAAAATACTTTAGGAAAAGAACTAATGACATTTAAAGAACTAATGACATTTAAAATGTAAAATGCATGTTCTTTGTATGCTTATCAGCGGTTGATAATACTTTTATCTTTTTTACCTTTTATCTTTCAAATGTTTGTTACATTTTAAATGTTTTGCTGACATTTAAAATGTAACAAACATTTGAAAGATAAAAGGTAAAAAATATAAAAGTATTATCAACCACTGATAAGCATACAAAGAACATGCAGTTAGTTTTTAAATGTCTAATAAAGAATGAGCTTTAAACTGTTTAAAGCCTTGGTTTTTTAAAAAATATATAAATACAATATTACACCTCGCACCCATCTGACATCCATTTGTTTTTTAACTCACTCCAATAATTACACTCTATGTAAAACAATTTCATCTCATAATCAAACGATCCACTGAAATCTATCTCACTAAAGGTGTAAGGATTGGACTCAACTTTTGCTTTAGGCATTGGACCAGTGTAGCAAAATGAGAGATAAAGAATTGTTTTGTTAACATCGCTATATGTTGACTTTTGGAAATCCCATAAAAATACTGATCCATCTTTCAACAGCTGTGCATTCTGATTTCGACTTTGATTATTTTGCAATAAAAGAGGTTTCAAATTCTTGGTTAGTGTAGTTCCCTCCTTATTTGATAAATTGATTTTTAAATCATAGTCATTTTCAGTTGGGACTTTCCCATACTGAATGTAAACAACAAGCGTTGTCAGATTGCTTGGATCATTTAATGGTGCGAACTTTAGCAGCATGTTACAGTGAGTTGATGGTAGTTTTAGCAATTTTATTTGTACTTGGTTTGGCAATGATAATGAAATGTTTTGACCTAAAACCTTCTCTGGTATATTTCTTATGGCAACTTTAATAGGTTGTGAAGAATTCTTTACTTCGACAGTTTGCCTATCTAAAGTTGTAAAATAAAGAATTTGCACTTCAGACATAATGCTGCTAGATCTCTCAAAATCCCATGTAAATGGTTGCCTTTTCATTCTAACACTCTAAAAAATTGTTTAAAAATAACTGCTTTTATAACATCTATATTGGCAATGACAAATTGTAAAATATAATTTAACAATTCTAAAATTATAAAACACTTCAAACGCAATAAAGTATATCCAAACACACATTTACTGATATCACTGAGCCCTGTATTGTCTTATTGAAAATATTAGCTGATTCTGGGAGAGTGAAACCTTCCTCTACATCATTTTCTGTAGACTTAATAACGATGTTGCTTAAATTACTGCCAAAATTTTTCATAAGAAAAAAGCTAAAAGCAGGGGTGTCACCAATTGTAGCCATTTCACCAGGAAGTTTGTAATCTTGTATGGCACAAAAATAAGCACCCAAAGATTTGAAAAGATTTCTCACAAGTTCAGAATCATCGTTCTAAATTTAATCAAAAATTTTTTTTTAATATATATGAAAATGTTATTACTTTTTGATGCCAAAATAAAGATTTGCTTGTCCAAAGCAAACAGCATAACAAAGAAAGTTATTTGACTTTTAAAACTTACTACTGAAGGATGTGATGTAAAATTGTTTGAACTGATCATATTCTTTGTACCTTTTTGTATAGAAAAAAGCAGAACAGGTCTTAATTCATACATAATCACAAAATATGTTTATCACATATATTTGTTAATGAGAATTAAATGTGAATTAGCTAACTCCTAAACAGATCAATTATGTTAAGTAAACTTTGAGAAAAACTGCATAAAAATGATTTATTTTAAGTAATTTGTGTAAACTTTTATATTTTAGTAAATCATTTCGTGAGTAAAAAATTTACTGAAAATTTACTGTGAAGCAGTATAAGTACTATAATAGTATATATACTGAAGATTTACTATAAAACAGAGCTGCAGCACCCTTTCAAATTGAGAGATTGCTGGTTTTCATGAAAAAAACTACTTAAAAATGTGTTATTTTACACAATTTGTGGAAACCATTTCTTAGGTAAAAATCTTTCTGAAGATTTGCTGTAAAACAGTATAAGCATCTTAATGATATCTCACACATAGGTTCACAACATCAATCACATTAACAAAAGCGGAAGAAAATTAAATATAACTTTTTTACAATATATCTTAGTCATAGCATTTTTACATGTATATAGATACATCTTATTGATGTCTCACACATAGGGTCACAACTTCAATCACATCAAGAAAAGGGGAAAAAATGAAACACCATTCTTTTACATTAACATAATATTGAATTTTTACATGAGCTTTCCAGTTAATCATTATAAAATATGTTAAGTAAATTTTATAAAGATCTATATAAAAAGCTTCAAATAAAAAAGACACATTAACTTACTATTTGAATATGGCAACCTGGAGGAGCTCAACAGAGTAAGGAATAAACTAGATATTGACAGAAGAAAAGGCTGAGAAACTATTTTAAATTCCTCAAAACCAACACTTTTTAGATTTTCCTTGGATAGCAAACCAGACATTTTATTTATTATATCAACTGCATTACTCTAGAGTGATTAAAAAACCAAAAGGTAAACTTTACAAATTATTTTCTCAGAATGCAGCATAAATAAAATTTTTTTCATATATTGAATTAGAAAGAACATTTTACAACAAACATGATTATGGTGATAACAGCATTAAACACAATTATTTTTAAATTGATGTTAACTGGATTCTAAAAAGCTAATTATAATTAAAAATCATAAGCACCTGGGCCTGTGGAACTATCTCAGCAGGTGTAATCAACAATAAAGACAAAGCATCAGCTGCAGATTTAAAATCATTTAAATCATTTAGAGGTGCCATTGAAAGCAAATCAATTGCTTTTGTTCGAACCTTATAATTAAAAAAAAGACTCAATCACTTGGCTGCTATTTTCAAAATGATATACTAAATAAACTTAGTTAACATAAAATGCTTACCTTTTGAAGGTTTGTCAATTTAGTTTGCTTCTGAAGATTAAGTTCTTCATCAATAGTATTAAGCCCTGTCAAATTATCAACACTTTGGACAACTAATTGATCCACAATCTGTGACTCATCATTTGCAACATTGGTAATTGCTTGCAAAGAGTTTGAAAAACTAAAACTATCTTTGAAATCTAAGTTAGATAGAGCCAACATAGAAAAATCAGCAAATGGTTCATTTGGCAGCACCTGAAAATTTAGAGTTTAAATAAATGTTAATAACATATTATAAAAATTCAGTGTGAATACATAACATTTATATAAAAAAGTATGCAGTCAGTTTAAAGATATGAAATTTAGAAGTCTTTTATTTTTAGATCAATACTTTATTTTGCAAAAATAACTATTAATATAATAGTTAATATTATTATTAATAAAAAAATTACCTATATGTTAGATCACTGTAAATATAAATAATAGTTATGACATTCTGAGTTATTACTTGGCTAATTGTTGTAATTGCTTGTTTTGGGAAAAGCCTCTTAGAATAAAGCCTTTTTATTTATATGTTTTTTTCCATGTTCCTGAAGTTTCTTTACAATTAACAGATCCAGAACAAAAAAAATTTCTTTTCACACTTACCTGAACAAAAATATTGTAATCTGTGAATGTTTTGTAAATACCAGAGACTCTGATACGGATTGCGACAGTATAGTTATTAGATATCATTCCAGCTCCTAGTGGAAAATCAATAAGACTTGACTGATTGGTTGTTTTAGCATTTAACATTAAGTAGCAACTTATCTTGCTAGTGCCAAATTTTGCAACTTGTGATTGGCCACCGTCATAATAAATTTGATAGTTAAATGTGTTGGTTTCTCTATCTGTCCAATTCTGGCAAACTATGCTGAACTTGGTTGTAAAAGCATATCCAACTTGAGGACTAAAGTGGTTTAAAAGTATGCAAGTAAGTATGTATCTATGTATGTGTGCGCCTATATATATATATATATATATATATATATATATATATATATATATATATATATATATATATATATATATATATATATATATATATATATATATATATATATATATTGATATAAAAACTTAAAAAATTCTTGTATTTTCAATAGATAGATAAGTTTGAATATAAAAGCATATTTTCCAGTTAATCCAGTTCAAGATAAATATAGTTGATTATTGATGATAACTTTATTAATTCAAGTGAATAATTAAGGTAATAAAGCCTTAAAGAGACTTTCAGTGAATATATAAGTGCAGCTTACATATCAACTTCAACCTTTATTTTATGTAGAAACATTTTAATCTTAGATGTTTATGTATAAATATTTTTTATTTAAACTATTTATTATAATGGTGTTTATTGACTAGCGTGTCATTTTATTAGAGTGTTATTTTAATAATGAATGCTTTTAAAACTAAAGAATTCCTGGACAATACTTGTACTTTGTAAATCATTTTTTCTCAGCCTTTTATTGAGAATCAGATATGCATAAAACATATTTAGAACAAACTTAAGATGATAAGACATTATGCAAAAAGGAAAGGCAGAAATGCTCTGGTTTTTATGGTGGCCACATAGAAACCACAAAATCCTGAAATAGTAATCATCATAAAAAATCAGACAGAAAAATCATTTTAACTACTGTTATCTACTTTTGCTACCTGATGTAAAAATTATGAAGCTTTTTTATTTCAATTTGTGCTTGATGTCAACTTTAACTTACTTTTACTTTCTAGCCTAGAAATAATTTTAAACAAGGTAACATTTTAGTGTAGTATATTAAAGAGAATATTTGAAAAAGATAAGTTTCATAGGTTGTTATCATATGAGAAACTGATAAATTGATTAAAAAAATATCATTTTAGTAGATTGCTTTCATATAAGAAAACTATTAATAGATTGCAACATCTATTTGCTAAATTTTTTTGTTTATGCTACAATTCATGCAATGTTGCAATAATCTGCAATTACTACTTCTGCAACTAAATTAACGATTAAATTCATTATATTTCATTATTAACAATTCTATACAAAGTTTAGACAAGGTCAAGAAATCATAAAAATTTTAATAAAAAACTACCTTATTGAGCAATATCCAGGTTTTGGGAAGGAGGAAGTTAATTTTTGCATTTTAATAAAAGACTTGCTCGAAGAACTAGTGTAGCCTACACTTAAAATAAAAGTGTAATTTTTTCCGCCTTTTAGAACATCAGCATTAACAACAAGAATACTGCTACTAAAACCAGTTTCTGTAGAATTTTGAAGAAGAAATTCTTCAGGCCATAAACCTTGGTCATCTAATACTTCCCAAATGATGGACAACGACAAACTGGACAGCAGACTGTTAAACAAAAAACAATACTAAATAAATTTCTGTAGTGCAAAAACTTCATAAAAAATTTACGTAAACAAGAAAATAACACTTTTTCATAACTTTTATTTTTATAATTTTTTTTTTTTTTTGAATCATGAATGTACGAAATAAGGAATACTAAAGTAAGATTATTTTTTTTACAATACTACAAAGTATTTTATTATATTTGGATCATGAATGAAATAAATTAATGAAGGTAATTGATCTTCAGCTTTACTAAAAAACTAAAAAGTTTGCTTTTATTGAGCAAAGAACATGTACATTTGACTAAAAACATGCTTACTTGAATAAAATTTAATTTATCAAACAAATTTAAATAAAGTGCTGCCCGAAACTTCAATCACCATCTTAATTGAAATCATAATCAAAATTTTAGGGTGATGTAATTTTACTACAAAAAAAAGCATTTTCTTTTCTCACATTACAAATGTAACTCCATTTTCATTTAATAAAAAAAAATCTATACATTTAATTTAAACATTTAATACAAATTAATTTATTTGTGGTTTAATAAACATAATGTAAGAATAAACATAAAAGTTTTTAAATATGATATAACTATTTTAATATTGTATATATTGTCACAATATTTGATATTGTAATAATATTGAATTATACATGTAATATACAACTGTTTTACATTGACCTTACAAGATTAAAATTTTCAAAACTTTGTTTATAAGGAGCATTGATGTACAATGTGTGAACAAAAAGCATAATATTAATAAACAGGAAGAAGTCAAACACAACTTTTCACTGACCCTACTTGATGACAACCTATGCAGGAAAAGGAAAAAACAGTGCGTTCCTTGAGGTTTAACTTCTGACCACAGTTCGAAAAACAGCTGAAAGAAAATATTTAAAACTAAAAAACTTATAATTTTTTAATTCTAACAAAAAACATTTTAAAAAACTTTCGTGATCTAAACATAGAAATTATTTTTCTAAAGAAATGCTTCCTCTTCGATAGAAAAATAAAGAAAAAAAAAACAAATATTTTCCTTTCTTACTTTAAAGTGATATTTGGTAGCTCAGCACCACTGAAAGCTATTTCTTGCACAAAAGATGCTGACCGAAAATCAACTCCAGTACCTTTTGTTCCAGTCACTTCAAACTTATAGTTCAGTCCTTCTAAAAACCTTTCTGTGTTAAGTACAAGCTCTGGACCTTCTAAAAAGTCTTGCCATAGTTCTGTTAAACATGCATTTGATTCATATGTTGCATTAACAGTTTTCTAAGCCTCTAATAGCTTTAGAGCAAAAGTTAGACTACTCACAACCCGGCACCTCCACCTAAATCTAATTCCTTCATATCTTAGATTAGGATCATTAGGATCATAGCTACTTTTTGCACTGACACTAAAATTGTAATGCATGTTTTCACCACCTAATTGCTGTGTGTATGCAATTGAGCGGAAAGCTCCATTTTCAATTTCCACAAACAATGGCAATTTAACAACTGTGAAAAAGCCATTATAGACAGCAGTAAAAAGCCCATAAGTAAACAACAATGAAAGAGTGTAAACACCAACTTCTAACTGATACTTTTTCAAAGAATAAATCATTTGCTGGTTTGATATTACTGCATTTTTTTTACTTTCTGATAATCCATTTCTTAAAATCCACACAGCAGTTGCATTTTCTTTTTTGCAAACATTGTCTTCACTAAAGTTGGCAAAAAACTCATAATCAGAGCTTCGAAATAAACTTATAGGTTGGGTTACAGCGCCATAATCGAAGCTTACTTCTGGGAATGAGCAACTTTGCACAAAAACAACAACTGTTTTAACTAAAACCTGTACTTCATTTTTTGCTTCGATGCGTATTGTATACTTTCCTGAACTTTTATAAGAATGTTTGGATATAAAAGGCACAGGTACCAAATTGTTTGCTTGAGAAACGGTTTCATTTACTCCATCGTCCCAACAAACTGTGTAGTTAATGTATGAACCAGATTCTTGCACTACCTCTATTGTAACTTCCTTGCCTAGAGGTATGCCGGGAAGCAAAGTTGAAAGAGGATCTATTGTAATCCCAATAGGTGATAAATCACAAAACACTGAAACATTTTTGGAACTGGAAATGAGATCTAAATTTGGAAGGAGCTGCTCTATGGTGGAAAACTTGATTTTGATGTTTATCTCATACTTTCCACATTCAGAATATCTTAAAATCAAAAATAATGAACAATATTAGCATTTGGATCATTTAAACAAACATTAAACTTAATTGTAGTTAAATAATAAATAATTGTAAAATGTTAATAAAGTAAAAGCATAAAAAAAAAAACATCAATACATTAGAAAATAAAATGCAAAGAGCACCAACATGTGGTCATCTTTTTTTACATATGAGAAAATATTACAAAGTAATTAGAACACATACACATGAGAAAATGTGTAATTGATGGCTGAAGGAAAACTTTTCCAATATATTGTTTTTGTCAAGGGTGGTTCACTATCACCAAAGTCAAAATCAAGTTGGCCTACACTTTTATTTGCTATTTCCAAACTATCAGGAGAAATTGTTGTATTTTCAAAGCTGATTACCAGGTTAACTCCCAAGGTTTCACCTTTAAAGATCGTTTTTGCTGCACTGAGTTGATGCTGGACTTTTGAAAAAAAATCCAGCTCTAATAAAAACAACAATAAGATCCTTAAAATAATAAAAAGACTAATAAAAATTAATAGCACCAGTTATATTAATCATTATTATCATTTTAAAAACAGCAATAGCAATAAAAACAAAAATTGTAAATAGTAAAAACAATAAAACTGCTTTTTCAAAAACAATAAAAAAATCAGTTATGCGCTAAAACACAAACACAAACTTCTGAATTAACCTTTGATTTGAAGAGGAGTTTTGATGATTTCTAAATGGAAAAAAAAAGAAAAAAAAAACAGTTTCTAAAAGTAGACTTTAAAGTTAATCTTTTTTCAGATGGGAGAGATAATACGAATAACATTACCCTTAGCAAAGCTCACATTTTTTTTAGGGAGTAAAGCTCAATTAAAAGCTCTGTAACATGAATATCCACACCTATTTACACCTTTTCACACCTTCCAATGAAAGCATTTTAAATTATTACTAGACTTTTTTAAACTTATCTAAAATTTTTACTTTACACAGTAATAGTATGAAATTCTAATGTTTGAGAAAAAAAACTGTTGAATATTTATTCAAATCATTCCATAATGTTTTAATTACACTTATAGTTTATTATTTGATGAATACTTTCTAAAAATAAAAATTATGTATTTTTTTTTATAAATTTGGTTTTCATTATAGTTTGACCTAGAAAATCAAGTTAACAAATTTACATAAAAAGGCTGTCAGTTTTCAGAAATACTAAAGATCAATGACGATTCTAAGATTTGTTTCTTCAACATTCCAGCAAAATTATTAAAGCAGAAATAAATTTCAATTAGCAGACTTATTTTGATAATCAATTTATGAAAAATTTACACTAATTTTTTTCCTTAAAGTCATTGTGAATTATGCAAGTATTGTTTTACACTAATATTATCTCTGCAAATTAACAGACAAAAACAGATTTTCATACAAATCAACTCTTTACAAGTTCTTTTAAAAAGCTGATAGTCACTTAAAAAATACTAAAACACATAACAAAAAATGAACCTTCACAGAGCTGAGAAGTAGTGTTGAAAAACAATCCAATGGAGCACAAGCATTGATAAGACCCCAAAAGATTAATGCAGGTAGCATTTGGTATTTTGCAATGATCTAAGCATTCATCCACATCTGCATAAAAAAATGGCAGTGATTTTAAAAATCAAAAAACACATTTGCATTACCGATATGCAACTGCTTCTAGTTAGAGCCACTTACATTCGACAAAAAAACCGTTATTTATATGCGCTCAATTTGATAACTGATATAGTTTTTTAAAATGCTTAACATAAGTATAAACCATAACGCAATTTTGAGTTCAAACTAGAGTTAAAATAAAATCCTATGAAATACAAGCATAGATAAGACAAGTAACTCCTTGTTCTTGGCAATGGCCTAAACACTCATTCATCTTCAAGCACTCATTTCAATTTATATAAATAAAATCTTCAGAAAGATTGAGCACAGCGGCTTTCAAAAATATAAGATCAATTATAAGTAGTTAAAAAACTGTTTTAATTTAGGATTTAATTAATCAATCAGGTTTTTTATGATGTATAACACTTTTATCAGTTCTTTTTATCCTAAAGAATAACTCTTCCGAAAGTTTGGAAGAACTTAATGGTAAATTAAAGCAACCCTGTTAATTATTTGTTAAAAAATGTGTCAAAATTATAAGGTCATTTTACTATAAACTTAGTAACTTTTAAGTTAATTTTATGAGAATCCTGAAAATTTGTACTCCAACTTACCAATATAAATTACATAAAAAAAATCAATTTCTAATCAGTGTTTCAAGAGATTATTTAATTGGTAAATTTTCAGCACCCTAGAAGTAGAAAAATAAGTATAAAATCAGTATCACAAGAATTCAAATTTCAAATAGTCAGTCTATCCAAAGATAGCACAAAAAGATAACAAGAAAAAGAAAGATTATGTGGTGTTCCACTATCCAGTGTCCAAACAAGGCTGAAGACCACATTCAAATGACATAAAAGATTCACTGAGAGTTGTCAGGCTGTCAAAACATAACTCTAGGGATCAGAGCTTATTGTATCAAAGGGTAAGGAAAAATCCTAATATTATTATTCATATACTATTCTAAAACTTACACTATGAATAATTCTCAATTTGACTTTCTACAAAAATGTAAAAAAAAGGAAAATTTTAGAAAGAGCTATTAGCAAAAGATTAGAGTTTTAGAGTTTTATACGAAATTTATATGAAATTTATAGAGTTTAGAGTTTTATATGAAAGTTCTCTATACTTTAAAGGCAATAATTTAGAAAACCAAGGAAGACTACAAAAAATGAGAAAATTGATAAAGAAAAAAAAAAAAACTTGAGATAGACTTGCCACCAGACAGCCAAATTAAAGAACAATGTTGCTGCAGCCTCAAAATAAAGAAAAGATATTTTCCTAAACCCAGAAGCATTTTAATTACTTTAACAGCAAAGTTGCAGGATTTTAAACATGCATCAAACAAACCAGCCCACCAGATTAAGATTTAAATGTAAGGAGAAGTTCACACCAAATGTCCTAGTATGGTTAGCATTATCCAATAAAGGTGTTTCTGCACCATACATAATGAAAGATCAAAGATCTGGTGATTAGTTCAGATGTGTATCATCAAAATTGTTTTGCAAAATTTCTCAAATTTATCAACGAACATAATTTACAAGATAATTATATTATTTATCCTGACCAAGCCTTGTCCTGTTATGCAAAAACAAAAACTGACTACCTTTTGTGCCAAAGCAAATGAATATATAAATGTTCCAAAAGTCAGTCCATTCAAGAACATTTGGTTCATTTTGGGTTATATGGCTTACAAACAAATGTTGCTGCCCAACATTTGTTTGCAACAAATGCAAAACAGTTGGGGAAAAGGATTAAAAAACAATTGAAAAAGATGTGAAAATTATAAAGACCAGGATAGAAGGCATATGCAGTAAAATGAAAAAGTAAAAACGGTGATCTTATTCTATTTTGTGAATTTGTGAACAGTTAGTTGTTTTCATCCCTTATTCATGTTGTTTTGATAAAAAAATTTTGAAAGTAAAAGAGGAAAGTGATGTAGAAACAAGTGTTTTACATTTTCCCAAAAACTTTCAGCCAAACTTTACGCTTTATCTAAATCTATATGAACCTTAAAGACTAGTTAAGGTTCATATAGTTTTATCTATATGAACCTTAACTAGTCTTATCTAAAAGTCTTATCTAAAGTTCACTAATTCAAGGCTTGAAGTAACAAATTACCAATGTCAATATAAGATACTTTTGGATTATCCATTTTCATGTGCCATAGATTTATTGAAAAATTGCAAAGAAGTTTTAAACAAAAAATTATCAGAGACTGTTTCTTAGTATATATCCTAAACAGATGCTCTTGAGAAGATTTTAAAAAGACATAACAAAAATATAAACCTTCACAGAGCTGAGAAGTAGTGTTGAAAAACAATCCAATCGAGCACAAGCATTGATAAGACCCCAAAAGATTAATGCAGGTTGAACCTTGTTCTTTGCAATGGTCTAAGCATTCATTCACATCTATGTAAAAAATTACAGTGTTTTGACATGTAACTCAATACCTTCCTCATCGTTTTTATTAATAAAAGATAAAAAGCTATTATATACTTACATGTAAATAAAAAAAGTTCTTTTTCTTAGTTTTACTTTTAAAATTGTTTCATTTTTTTATTAGGAAGCCTTAATTATCTCTAATCATTGTTATGTTGTTGATATATAAATAAATAACCCTACTTCACTGGTAACTAATTTGTTACATCACTTTTGTACTAATAATGGAAGTAATGCAAGTGTGCATGTACAATGAAACTTTTTAAAAATTTTCTGAATTTATCATTTATCTAATTACTTAAAACAGGTGAGATAAATGTTTTGTCAAATTTTTACTAAAACCAGTTTTTTTGTAAATTTTAAAAAACTATTTTTATTTATAGATATGAAACGATTTTTATTTATAGATATGAAGCATTCTTTATTTGTGGATATGAGCAAGAAAAAAGTTTTATCAGCATAAAAAAAATTGTTTACATTTCATTATCTCTGATAATACTAATTATCTCTGTTATTCTCAAAGAGCTATTGTTAAAAGATGTTATGTTTTTGGAGTGTTTGTCCAAATATTTAAGAAAAATCTGCTAATATAGAGAGCTTAACACCAAAGATAGTTTAAGGCGATAAGATAGAACTTTTTTTTAATTATTTGACCAGCACACGGTCAGGGAAAACTAAGTATAATAATACTTGAAGACCAACAAAAACTCAATGATTCTTTTGCTAAAAAAATTGAGCAGTCTGGAATCACAATTTCTAAGCAAGCTGTTCAACATTATCCAGCAAAAAGTCAAAATTTACAGAAAAGGTTAGAATGGGCAAAAAGTTACAGTGCAAACAATTAGAAATCAGCAAGATACATTTTTGTAAATAATATTAAACACAACTTTCACAGACATTTATTACAGACAGATTATATACAAATATTTATTCACTTTTCAGATAACTAATAAAATGAAACTTTCTATCACTTTTTATGGTTTAAATGAAAGCACTTTTAATGTCATTTCAAACAAAGCTCAATATGTGAAAAGAATAGTTAGAGAAAAATATTATCTTATTATCAAATATATTATCAAGCTGCATCATTCAGAGAATTAAACATCCAACTTCTTTTTTTTGGTCTACCATTTGTGGAAAAAGGGATGGCGAGGCAGTAAATTGTTAAATGAATTATTAACTAAGTGAAGTATAAAAATGTCCTTGGAGAAGAAACTTCATTTTTGATAGATTATTTAACTGTTACACAAGCCAGGAAACTCCCCGGATCTTAATCCAATAAAACATATTAGGTAGCTTATAAAAAAAAAAAAAAAAAAGTATATCACAAATGAAGTTGCTTTGAAAAAACTGAAATCATAGCAAAAATTTCCCAAAATAAAAATTTTATTAAAATCATTACAAATAATAAACTGTTTTGAAAAAACTGAAATCATAGCAAAAATTTTCCAAAATGAAAATTTTATTAAAACCATTACAAATAATAAGCTGTTATAAAAGCAGGAGTTACAGTAGATATTAAAAAAGCAAGTCGATATTAATGTTTGACTTATCAAAGTAAAGATTGCTTTGCTTTTTACTAGTTATCCCATTTTTAAAATTTTGATAATTCTAAAGTTGAAAAATTACAAACAAGTATTTAAAGTTCAAACTTTCTTACAGTTTTTATAAAGAGCTCTGGGTGGCCATAGTATTTTGTTATAAAGCTGTTTCTTCATTAAAGCAATAACCTATCTTTTCTGAGAGTATTTTCTGGCTGGATTTTCTTGAGATAAATAATAACAACTTAAAAAAACTATTGCAAAAAATCAAAAAAACAACATTCATTTACAAATTTATAAATACCTGTTTTATTTGCTTTTGAAACAAGAAATATCAAACTTTCAATATTTACAACTTTTTTATTGCATTTACAATAACATTTCAATATTAAATTTTATATTAAATTTACAATTAGATTTAAATATTACTCCATGTATAAAAAACAGGAAAAGTATTGGAATATTAACTTGGACAGAAAAGTAAAAGCCCCTTCCTAAGGAAGTTTTAATATGCAAGATGCCACAACTTTTTAATGAATCAGCAAAATAGTCTTAAAATGTTTCATTTTAAATTTAATTTTATTTTTGATTTAAGAATGTGAATTAAGTAAAATAATACCTTCACAAAGATGTGATACATTATTCAAAGAAAATCCACTTGGGCATAAACATTTTAGAGAGCTATTCCCATTAAGACAAGGAAGAGCTTCTTGTTTTTGAACTAAGTGAGATAAATATATATATATATACATATGTATAAATATATGTGTACATATGTGTAAATATATGAGATAAAAAAGTATATATATTGAGTAGACTGTTATGGTAAAAAAAGACTTCTCACAGTGTTTATGATAACCTCATCATATATACATAGGAAAACTATTTGTTTTAAGTCAAGATTAAGATTTAAAACTATAAAAATATAAAAATTCATTATATTTTGGAAAAAAAAAAAACCTTTGCATGTAAAGTTCCCATCTATATATTGCCCTACTAAGCAAGTACAAACAAAATACATCTTAGCTTCGTTGATGCAATATTCATTTTGATTGTTGCTACAATTCCCAGAAACACAAATTCCTAAAATTAATATTTAGCTATTATCAAACATCAGATTAATATGTATTGTTTTTTATTTATTAGGATAATATATAAAAAATTCACAATTAACTTTAGCCAATTAGAAAACTACTAATTTATAAAAACTATATCAACCCTTTTATCAGTTATTAATGCTAACTAATTAACTATTTTTATTGTAACTATTTAGTTAAACAATTTAAGAATTAGAAACCATAATAAAAAGCACTCCAAAAAATTTCGTTTTTAAATTTGCTACTGCTCTTTATAATAAGGCAGAAAAATGATATCGATAACTTGTTAATGTTAACAAGAAGACTTCTTGAATGTTATAGAAAACATTTAATATTATTATTAAGTATAAGCAAAGACAGCATAAAGATAATGCAAAAGCAAAACCAGCATAACTATGTTTCAGAGACTGACAATAGGCATACCTTAAATCAATTTAAAATATTTAAGTTAATAAAGTTAATCAAAAAATTTAATTCTTTTCTAATGCAGATTTTTCTGAGAACTTCTTAAGAAGAGAAAAATTTTTATGCTTATTTGTTTAATGCTAATTTATGAAAGAACTCACAAATTTTTTAAAAAAATTTTTGGTTTAAATTTAATTTAATTGGTTTAAAAATGTAAGTTTTTACTTTTACTTTTAGCCTGGCCAGAAAAATGTAAAATTTTATGCGGCTGTTTTATGGCTGTTTGATAGACTCCCAAATCATTACATGTCTATTTGATCAACCCAGTTCTGGGTCTAATGGGTGATGCGGAAGTTATCGGACAAAATAAAAATGTCAATAACTTATTTATAAATAAAAAAACAAACTACTATTATATTTTTTTTAAATAAAGCATTTATCTTTTAATAAAAATATATTATTTTTTATATGAAAAAACACCACCATCTGCAATTGATCTCAATTTTGCTCTGACGCCTTTCATATGCGACTGTAAAAAGTTTAAATCAATTTCTTGTAGTTTTAGTTTAATTCGATCAAGCAAAACTTGCTCTGTTGAAGCTCGCCAATCTCCCTCGTAAACCTTCTGTGCCAAATGTCCCCAAAAATTTTCAATTGGTCGTGCTTGAGGCACATTTGGGGGATTGGATTCTTTATCAACATATTAGACATATTGGTCCATCCAATTTAGAGAATCTTTAGAATAATGAGAACTTGCTAAATCTGGCCAAAATAAATAGTTAAAGTCTCCATGATACTTGTGAGTAAATGGAAGAAGTCGTTTTTCTAAACATTCATTAATATAGATTGATGAATTAATCGCTACAGCCTTGGAAGTGCGAAACAATGGCTCGGACATACCACGGTCAGATATGGCTATTCACATTAATAATTTTTTTGAAAATTTCTCTTCTATAAAACGAACACTTTCTGGGCATGTCTTTTTGTTGTTTGTGTAGTATCCAGAATTTCCAGGCATGTTGTCCCCTGCAAAACAAAAGTTTTTTTCATCATCGATGACTAGAAGCGATTTTGTGTTATAGAGTTGGTTAACTAGTTTCCTGCTTCTTTTCTTTGCCTTTATTTGTTGTTCTATAGTGTATTTTGGAGTCTTTTCACGTTTTCTATATTTAATATTCTTTTTTTTTAACTGACGCCCAATTGTCAATTGATTTACACCGAATTTAATACCTATTTTTCTCTGACTGACCTCTTTTTGATTGTTGACAAGTCTCGTTAAATCGGCTTTCTTTTCTCTAGTCCAGGATGTTGGACGACCAGGGTGCTTTCTATCAGAAAACGATTGAACAGTTTCAAGTCTTTTTAGGTTATCATATATTGTACTTCGAGCAAATCCTTCCTTTTCAAAAGGATTTACGATTATTTTTTTTTTTATATTAGGTTTATTTACAAAAAACATTTTTAGTCACTTTCGAAAAGATTCTCATTCAGCTGCATTAAACCTCATTTTAAATAATTGTGTTTCAAATAATAAAGTTTATATTTTAAAGAACGTTTATGCCTACGCATAAAAACACAAACACTAATTATTATGCTCAAATAATGAAATTAGGATTTGTCCAATAACTTCCGCATCACCCGTTATCAAACAATTTTAAACTTTACTGATGTAAAATTACTTTTTAGGAGAAAAAATGAGAAAATAAATTTATAAAATTGTGCAAAATACTTTTTTAGTGAACCAGATATTTGGTAAAACATTTTTTTAAAGCAGGAAAATTTTACTCCTTGGAACTATAATTAATCTGCTACATAGAGATCTCTTACTTTTCATTAGATTTGAAACACAAATGAACTAAAACAACATAAACAAATTCTCGGATGGTTATTATAACAAGCAACCATTTCATTTTTAATCATTTAATTTTTTATTAATATTTTAAGCCGTAGCTTTTGTTAAAATCCATCAAATCACTTTAATAGGTACTAATATCACTTAAATATCATCATACTGCCATAAGTCACTCCATCATTTCATCTCCATCATTTCATCTCCATCATTTCTACTTAAAAAGTCAAACTTAACTACATTCTTTTTTAACTCTGGGCAAATTATTTTTTTTATTAAAAATTTCTTATTTTGCAAAAAATTATTAGAAATGCAGTCTTAATATAGGATTTTTAAAAAAATTCATTTCAAAAATGTTGATTCAGCAGATTTCGTTTGCTGCCAAAAACCATCATTACTCAATTAAAGAGAAAACTTTGGAAACTAATAGTCAAAGAATTAAACAAATGAATATTTATTTTTAAACTGCTTTTTGTTTTAAGTTAAAACATAATTTTATAAGGCCATTAAGAAGGAGGGAAAGTAGGTAAGCAATTTCTAGATGTCCTAGAACCAAATTTCAATCTGAAATGGGCCAATAAAACTAATTATCAAATATTAACAAATTTTACATTGAATGATAGGGAAATTCAAAAAAGCCAATTAAAGAAAACTAAATAAACTGGTTTCTATTTTCAATCCATGTTTATTGATGCAAAAAAAAAAAAAAATTTACTGACTAAAATTAATGGTTAAATATATGTTAATTAAAAGCTCATCATAAAATATTTTAAAACAGCTTTGTCTTTCCACTAAAAAAAAGACTACATTCCTTATAATATATTCTACAGTAACCATCTGATAACCTTTTTCTTCATGTACATCTATATGATTTTAATTTGTGTATGTGTGTATATGTGCAAGTATATGTGAATACATTATATTAGATAATTGACCTATATTTTATCTCTTTTAAATGTTCATTTTAAGGGTTCAAGTAAAAACTTTTTTAAATTCCTAATTTTTTTATAAAATCAGTTTCAATTTGATTTTTTTCTTTATCTTTTTTAAGTCATTGCACTTTACTTGTGAATTACTCTTTACGATGAGTAATTCACAAGTAAAGTGCAACGACTTTTTATTTTTTACCTTTTTATTTTTATTTTTTTCTTATGAACAAAGTTTATTGCTTTTTATGGTTTTATTTATGTTATAACAATTACATAACTTGTTACATTAAACACTTTTAACAAATCAACATTCATTTACCAATATAAACTTCATCATAAACTGAAACAAGATAACTTTTAAAATTACCTAATCTAATTGAATTGAACCAATTTTGAGAAGATAATGATGATGATAAAATATTTAAAAGATCCACCACACCAACAGAAAGGACAGATAGACCATTTACAACAGTAAGAACTTCTATGTAATAATTCTGAGTTGATCTCAAGCTGATGCTTGAAGAGGTTTGCAAAACCCTATCAGTAAAAAAACATAACTAGAAATAAGAAGTTGTAAGATGATTTATACATTGAAAATAAAAATGTGGTGCAGAGCCTATACTATATAAAAGGTTGACATTTAATAGGTCAGTATTTTTAAAGAGTGGACCAGTATTTTAAATAAATGGTCAGTATTACAATTAGCTATCAGTTTTTAGTTAAATGGTTAGTAAACTAATCATGTGGTCAGTTATTTAACTAAAATGTTTTGTATTTTGAATAAAATGATTTACATTTTAAACTAATATATAATCAGTTAAACTTAAGTAAAATGATCTTCAATTTAATTAATGTATTATTTATTTTGACTCAAGTAAATAAGACTGCCATTTCTATCTGTGCACTAAACAAAGAAAGTTTGACAAATTTTTAACAGAATGCAAATCCTTGGTAGAAAATGACACAATAGAAGAGCAAGCCTCATTGAAATCAAGGAAACAGAAAGTAAAACGTGAGTAGATAAGATGTGAAACATACCTGAACAAATAAGATGCAATTGAAGGTAAACTGTTTTTAGGTCATCAGACAGCTAGGTCTCAGACAGTAAGGTCCCTTACAGTTGTGTCATCAAGCTTTTAGGCCATTTAGATCAACAAAGAGCCATTTAGATCAACAAAAAGCCATTTATATCAACAAAAGTTTAGGTTTGTTGCAAATATTTTTGAAAAGAGAAGATTATTCTTAGATGGTGATGCATTCTATAATATTTTTGGCAAAGATAATACAGAGATGAGTTGGATTCAAGCAACAGAATGTGGATAAAAAGGTTGAGGCTATGGTGAACAAAAGTCATCAAGATAAGAAAAAAAAAGCCAAATACCAAAAATTACAATAAAACTATGGACAAAAGGTTATCAGTGGGGCAAAACAAATAAATCAATTTCATCCAAGCAAATAGGTGATTTAGCTGCAAATGATTAAATAAAAACTACTCAGACAGAAATAGATTACATCAAACAAATGAAATGAAAGACTTTTGATCAATTCAAACAAAAAGCTTTTAAGGTGGACTTAAACTATGATTAGCAATAATGAAAATTGGTCTAATGTGTATGCAGTTATCCTATTTTTTAAAGAAACTCAAGTACCAACATATTGTAGATTTTGTAATTTTAATGAAGTAGTAAAAACCCCTACTGACAGCATAAGACATTCCTATTAGTGAAATACAAAAACATGCCAAAGAAAGCTACTAAAGCATTACTAAGAGACTGATTACATCCCTTTGAACTTGCAATCATTCTTATATTGTTAAATATTTGAAGATAAATTATTGTACAAAAATGTATAAATAAAACTTTTACTGACCAACTTTGTTTGTACTGATCAATTTTAATTATTATAAATTTTAATTTTTATACTGTCAAATTTTAACTGACAAAACTAAATTGAAATACCAACCATTTGTTTAAAATATTGACCCATAACTATATTCTGTACTGATCAAAAAATATTAAACATTTATTTCTGAAAATACTGATCAATTCGTCACAAATACTGACCAAAAAATTTAAACCCTACACATAACAAAATTGCTCGAAAAAGGTTCCAGATTAAGCATTTATAACATACGTAACAAGAGAGAAGTTGGACCACACATTTAGCTTGACTTTTTTGGGGGCTGAGGTTAATGTAAATGTTCAGGAAAACTAAAAAAATTTTCAGAGGTAGCATACTTTTATTCATATTTCAAAATTGGCACAACTTTAATATGATTGTTCATAGTTAAAAAAAAACATAAAAATACTGGTGTAAAGCAACTAAAAATTTCAATCTCATGTTTATTTGAAAACCAATTGAAGAGATTTCTCATAAAAAGATTGTTTTAAAAAAGTTCCAGTTTTTATAATACATTATCATCCAACTTATTTTAAATTGTTCTTTCTAAAATAGATATCCTACAAGAAAGAAAAAAATTTACCATCAGATAAAAATGCCAACAATAAAAAATTACCCTAATGCAGAGCTACTTGAAATTAATGTCTTGTTGCCAGGAGAACTGTCAGTACTTAAATAAAGCTCACATTGTAGACTGCATGAAATAGAGAACTTATAACTCTTTGATTCTTTCGGCTGAAACCATCCGCGGATTCTTTGACCATAATTAGAATTTATATTTAATGATGTCTCAATCCCATTAACAAATCCATAAGAGTCAGGAGATGTTGGAAACTTTGGATTCGATTTGAGTCCATTTAACCCTGTATACTTGTAATTGCCATAGTAGAGTTCAAAAAACAAGCCAACTGTGTCTGTATGGAAAAACAAAGTTGGATTAGTGTAAAAATTCATTCCATAAAAATGCTTTTCAGAAAAAACTAGCCTAAAATTTCATAGCTCTAATCTAATATTTAAGCTAATCAATTATTTATCCTAAAGTATATGCAATAGCACACATTTTAGCACAACTTTAAAAGCATTTTTTTAAAAAGCACAGAAAATAAGAAAAACTAAATGTAAAAGGAAACTAAATAAAAAATGAAAATCCACATCAAAAGATCAACTCAACATTCCCAAAATAATTTCTCATAAATAGTTTAAGTATTTATGTAGAAGAAATTAATCTTTTAGCAAAAAGCAAAGTTTGAAATGGAAACACAAATTAGGATTGAAAAAGCTTGTAAAAAATGAACCAATTTCAACTAAATAATAACTTGAAGGGACTTAGTAGAGAAAATTAGAAATGGAATTTACAGTGGCAGTTTCAAATTCAACTAATATCTTCTTAAAGTAAAGATTAGTAAGGAACCAGCCATATTGATCAAGAACACCTCAGTAATATTATATCTAAAGTATCTAACAACAATGTACTTAATACCTTGTAAATGAAACTGAATAAAATGTACTGAATGAGTCTGCCTCATTGACCACAGAGGCAATAATTTCATTAAAAAATACATATTTATGTCACACATAAAATTATTATGACTGTTAAATTAAACTTCGTTGCACTATTGTAAATATTTAATTGCTTAAAATCTATGTAATGACATTCACATACAATTACATATTACAAAAATACATATTATATACAATATATATACTATAGAGTTACATATTACACATTTTACTTAATGGATAACTACAAAAATTCGTTAACTTACAATAGTCTTGTTTTGTTAGATTGTTGTTTGAGTCAATAACTCCTTGAAACAACACAGTAGTTACACAACTTAGACCACCTGTTAAAATAATCTGAAAAAAAAGTTTAATGAGTAGATTACTCAAACTGAACAATGAAAATAAATATTCAAAAGCAGTCAATAAAAAATTTATATACAAATTTCAACCCCAGATTAAATTTTTTTCGTATTTTAAATAAATCAAATAAAAACTAAAAAGTTAAAAAATAAAAAACATCATTGCAGCTCGTTCCTGAAATTTATTTTGATATTTTAAACTATGACATTTAGACGTATGTTATAATTTAAAATATCAAAACCAGCTTGAAGCAAAAGCGTTTTAATTGAAACGTGACGTAACTAAAAATTTAGTGTGCCGTTTAGCATACAGCAAAGTATACTGGAAAGTATAAAGTAAACCAAACTTTTTACATAATTATTTTTCAGCGAAAATGTAATACAAATTTGTAAAGAAGTTTTAAGGATTTGCATTGTTACAACGTTTTAAAAATACTTGTTTGTTTTTTATTTAATGATTTTGTTTTTGCGCTTTACTGTGATGCTTAATCTAAGTTATATAAAAATGTTTTTTCATAAACGATTGGTACAGTTATGTTCATCGGGAAATCATTAACATCTATTGGTCGGTGACCCTGGTTCATTTCTCCCATGTGCTATTGTTTTTTTTTTCCTTAAACATAAATTTAAAATTATTTTTTGGCAGCAATAATTCCCAGCAAGCACACGACGTTGAAACAACGTTGAAATAACGTTATTTCAAAGTTGTTTCAACGTTGTTTCAACATCGTGTGCTTGCTGGGTTGGCACAAACGGACAATATAAAAAACCTCTGCATATTAATGCAACGATAATTTTCCACTTTTGTTGCGCAACTTTAAATAGTATTTGTTTTTCATAAAGACATTACAATTTTTTTAAGTTAATTTTATTTATTTATAGTTTCTGAAGATTTAATACATTTTTAATATTACAAGGGTAACGTGTTTCTCCTTTAAGTCCATCTTCTTACAATTTCTTAAAAAGCTATTGTTAGGCTAAAAACAACTCAACAGCGGTTTCAGAGACAGGTTCTATGTTAGAATTTGGGCCAGGTCACTGTGGTACACCAACACATTAAAATATATATATACAGTATTGTGAAAAAGTTAAGAACCACTAAATAAAAAAAAATTATTTTTTCAAATAAATTTAATTAATTTTTATTCTAAAGATAATAAAATAGTCTTTTTTTTCAAACATGTTAAATAAAACACGAGAAAAAAGATTTTTTTTTTTTTTAAATTAATTAAAAGAACCCGCTAAAATAAGGATTAAATATTATGAGTTAATTTTTTTATATATTTTTTTTGTGAAAAAGTTAAAAATCACAGAGAATTTTTTGTCCTGAAAGCAGCGGAAACGTCTTTTTTAATTTATTTTTACCTTATTTGTTTAAATATTCTATTAATGTCCTGAGTCATTACCAAAAAACCAATAAAAGTCTTTAATTTCAAACAAAAAAAATTCTTTTCTTTTGAAAAAATGAGCAGAAAAGTTATTGCCTATGAAGATCTTGTAAAAGTGGTGCATTTTCACCAAGAAGGTAAATCTGCTCGTGAAATTGGAAAAATAATAAAGCGATCACATAGTTCGGTGCTAAAAATCATCAAAAGATTCAAAGAGACGAAATCTTACTTTGATCGCCATCGTTCTGGAAGACCGCGTTTGAGAAGACCCAATGACGATGGCCTTTTAATCAGGTTGGTGAAGAAAAATCGTCGCATGAATGAAGAAGGGAATGGAAGCTTCCAAATGGACGTTAAGCATCGGCATCACTTTTTCGTAGGAAACTATTAGCTAACAATATGTTATGGAAAAAAGCTGTTCTAAAACCACGACTTACCAAACAACATATAAAAAAGCAAAAAGAATTTTGCCAAAGTGTCAAAGAATGGTCTAAACAAAAATGAAGAACAGTAATGTTCAGTGATGAGATGAATATCGAGGTTGGTAACCGAAAAAGCGAATTATGATTAGCAGGCAGCAAAATATAATCTCGATTGTATCGTTCAAAGAACAAAACAAGGTAGCGGGTCATAACTTAGAGAATTTAATAGACTCAATGCCAAATTGTATAAATGAGTGCTTAAAAAATCTTGGTAGAATTACGCGGTATTAGGTAAAAATTACCGTTTTTTGTTCTATGGTTCTTAACTTTTTCACAATTTTTTTTTTAAATAAAAATTACCTATAAAATTTTAAATACATTTTTTTTATTTGTTTAAAAGTTTTTATCATTATTATCATTTTTTATTTTGTTTGTCTATTTTCTAAAATTTGTTATTATTGTTTTTCTACCAGATAAATATATTCGGTTAAATAAAAATTTAAACATAAAAATAAATTATAATTTGTTTTTTTGGTGGTTGTTAAATTTTTCACAATACTGTATATATTGTAAGATAGGAGATATCCGCAAAATTTGGCTCCATCGTCAGCTTCTATAATCCAAAGAAAAAAAATGATTTTAAAAAAAATGTCAGTTTAGATGATGTTGTTTGTTTAACAAATGCTATCAGTTTTTTAGATTTTTCTAAAATATTCACAAATTCAAGAAGAAGGCAAATGTCCTTTACTAAAAGATTGATTGTATGGGCAGCACAACTATTACGAAAATTTTTTGGATATTTTCTTTCAATAATATTCCACGCAGCTCTCGTGTTTGAGGCATTATCAGTTAAAATACTTGTAACTTATTTCTTAACATAAGAATTACATTTTCAACTAAAACACTCTGAACTTCTCTTTTTTTATTTTTAAAGCTTAACGAAATCCATAGAATAAACAAAAAACAAGTAAATAAATACCAAAATCTTAAAACAGTGAAGACAAAAACAGCGTGGTATAAAAGTATAACAACTTAATAAAATTAAGCTTTTACTAAGTAAATCTAAGAAACAAAAATTGAATTAAAAAAAAAAAAAACTTTGATAAGTCAAATAAAAGACATGGTCCAGTAATTTAATTCATTAAGATGATATAATTATTAAACTATCAAGTCCAAATTTTTAACAGAAATGTTTTATTTACGTGTCGAAAACCTGATAAATTTCTGTGTAATACCAACTTAATTTTGAAACATATTTTTGAAAAGTTCTGCTTCATAAGTATGCATAGTTATATTCATAATCAAATGAATATTGGTTGATATCTAGACCATCCTACATTAAAAAATAAATTTCGCAGGGCAATGAAATAAAAAATCTTTTTGAATAAAAAAATTGAGCTATATTAGATGGGAAATTTGCCTTTTTTATAAAACAAAAAAAAAAAGGAACTAGGGTATGTCCGATAAATTTGTTAAAGATATGCACTTATTTAGTAAATGTAATAATATCAATGTTCGTATTCTTTCAATTGTTTAAATTGAAGATTTTGTATGAAATAGTGCTAGTACAATATTTGGAACAGAAGGTGGGATAAAATATTCGATTTAAGTTTTAGGTATGATTGAAATGGAATCTTTTACTTCTGTGCGTGAATTAGTTATCATTAAGGCAAGTCATCTTTGTTTTACATGGCCTAAGAACTAGTCTCAATGCACTTGCAGGATCTGTTGGATAATTAATATCGTTTGACTTGAATAATTTTGTCTTCAGATCCAAATATTTTCATATCCAAGCTTCGTCGGTATCAGACGAAGTTTGGAAAAATTTGTTAATAGACCGGAAGAAGTTTATGCGAAGATTAATCACCAATTACATAAGCAATTTTGTCAGCGCTTATATCTGGGGAATTTGATGATTATTTAGAAAGCCTAGGGCCGATTAGCCACAGGAGGTGTTAAACCTACTGAACTAAAAGATATTACATATAACGTTACGTGGTTAATAAAAACTTAGAGTTTTCTGGTGAAAATTTATCATACTCAAGTACATTAGTTTGAGCATTACTAGAGATTGTCTGTTTATTACTAGAGTTTGTTGTTTGAACGTAATACTAAAAACCATATCTTAATAAAATCTAGGGCGAGTTTGTTTTTGCTTTATATGTGCAACTTAGTTTAGTTGAGACAGACACTTTAGATAACGTTATTATTTAATCCCTTTGGAGTTTTTTTGCTTGCTTGTTTTTTAAAAAGAACAATTTTTTATTTTTAGATGAATTTTATGAGCATACAAATTCTTGTTAGAAAGACAAAGTTATCAAAACCGAAACACCCAGTTTTTTGACTCCTACGATGTATTGTAAACGTCTCTATTACCAAATACTAAAAAATAGTTTTAAACCTGATTGGTTTATTAACTCTTTAGATGGCGAAGTTATAAAAGATTTGTTGATTATACGTGTTCTGAAATAAAACTCTTTATCGATTTTTCTCTTTTAAGGTGGTCCTATACTAAAAAAAATCAAAAAAATCGATTTTTCAAAAGTTGCATATTCTTGAAGCCCAAACATTCTACATTCTAAATATATATAGATCATTATAGGGAGTGAATTTAAAAATGCTCTAAAATAGCAAGTTTCACAGTGAAGTTAAATAATTTTCTTAGCAACGGCCTTAGCAACGGGTTGTTTATATTAGAAAATAGGCGTTTTAGAATATTGCGCCATTTACTTTTAGTTTTTGACACTGGTGCCAGTAACTGTTTCATGTTTATTTTCCTAAATAAGCCATGATTTTTAAGTACAATTACTATGTTTACATAAATTACTTATAGAAAAATCAGCTTTGAGTTATACTTTGTGCCTCGTGCTTGTTTTTATTATGGGAAAAAATAAATGTGATTCAAATTTAAGAAGGAAAGCAGGTGGTAACAGGATTTTCAAAAAAAAGTACTTTAGAGGAAATCAATTTTCCTCAGCATCAACAGTCAGCATCAATTTAACTTCTAAATTGGAAATCACTAACTCAACTCAATCAAATATCTTGACATCAACATCTTCAAAAAAGTTATCACATAGCAGTAAAAATAGTAAGAGAGATAGGAAAAGGTCATTCTGGTTTGGAAAAATTTTGTGGTCTAATGAACTTACCTCCTCCAATGAACATAAAAGCATTTAATGATATTCAAGATAAAATTCATATGATATACCAAAGTGTAGCTGATGTGAAAATGAAAAATGCAGCAAATGAATTTCGATATCTTAACAACAATATCCAACCAAATGATTTAGATATTAATGTATTAGCTGATGTAGTTGTTTCCTGTGATGGAACTTGGCAAAAAAGGGGTCATTCCTCACTTAATGGTGTTGTTACTGTTATTGCTAGTGACTCAGGGAAATGTGTTGACTATCGAGTTCTTTCAAAAATATGCAATGCCTGTACATCATGGGAATCAAGAAAAGATAGCGATCCAGAACTTTATGAAAATTTTTTGGAAACTCATGATTGTTTAATTAATCACGAAGGATCTGCTGGATCTATGGAAGTTTCCGGAATTGTAGATTGTTTTATGAAATCTATAGACAAAAGGGGACTTCGATATACTCATTACATTGGAGATGGGGATTCCAAAGCATATGCTGAGGTTTTAAAAACTGATCCCTACCCAGGTTTGATTGTTGAAAAATTAGAATGTGTAGGACATGTGCAAAAACAAGTTGGTAATAGACTACGTAAACTCAAATTCACCGACAAAACCAAGTTGGCAGATGGCAAATCATTAGGAGGTAAAGGTCGATTAACTGATAAGTTGATTAATAAACTTCAAAATTATTATGGTATTGCAGTGCGTAAAAGTACTGGTTCAACAGTTTACCAAATGAAAAAAGCAATTGATGCTGTTTTGTTTCACTGCTCAGATGCTTTGAGTTTGGAATTACGACACTATATGTGTCCTCAAACTAATGACTCTTGGTGTAAATATCAGTGTGATAAAATTAATAACACAAAAACTTACAAGGAAAAACCTGGAATACCAATTATTATTAGGGATAAAATTAAACCCATTTTTCTTGACCTTAGTGATGATAAGCTTCTTAGTAGATGTTTACATGGCAAAACTCAAAACTCAAATGAATCTATTAATGCTATCATTTGGAAGCGTTGTCCTAAAGAGATTTTTGTTTGCCGTACCACTTTAGAAATAAGTGTTGCATCAGCAGTAATTTCATTTAATGATGGTATTTCTGGTATATTGAACATATTTGAAAATTTAAATGTTACACCAGGTACATTTGCTAGTTGGTACTGTACCAAAATAGACCAAGAAAGAATAAAGATGATGGAAAAGAAGTCGCTTGATTCAATAAAACAAATAAGAAAGCTGCTTTGTGCCCAACGAAAAGGTTTTACAGATAAAGTAAATGAAAGTGAAGGTGTATCTTATGAAGCAGGAGTTTTTTAGATATTAGTTTTTTGTTATTTTTAAAATTAAATTTATGTTAAGGCAGTTATTGTATTTTGTAATGTAGTTATTGTATATTATCTTTTTATATTCAAGCTTTTTTTCATTGAATAATTCTATTTTGGTTAACTGTTTTTCAAATATCAGAGTTTTCACTTTTTTTTTTTTTCTGTGTTTTCAATAATGCTCAAGTCGTTTTGTTTTTCAATAATTTTTTGACCTTTTTATATATTGAAAAATTTTTTTTTCATTAAAAATCTTTATAATTGTTTTTCTCAATATGTGAGTTTTAAGCACGCTGTGATAAATATCTTGAGATTGGTTTGTCTGATTGTGTTGAAATTTTCAGGAGTTGTTTATTATATATATGCACATTCACCTTACCAAAAGAATTCATGTTAGTTCACTGGTTCTAAAAATAAGGTCTAGGTTCTAAGCCTTTTCAGGGCTTTTTTTTAGGCCTTAAGCCTGTTTTCTTACAAAAGCTTCAATAGTTTGTTAAATTATTTGATTTTGGCAGGGTGAGTGTAATCATCTGATATTAAAAAGCTGTAAAAATTTCATGATCATACCATTATTAGTTTACAGGCTGTTTATCGCAGCGCTTAGTCCATTTTTAGGGTTCATGGACCCAAAATTTTGACCAAAAAAAAAATTTTTTTATTTTTTTTTCCTTTACTGTGCTTTTAATATAAAACACTATTTCTTATATGAAAATCATAAAATATGAGTGTATTTTTAAAATTTTGGTTTTATTAGTATAGGACCACCTTAAGAAGAGTTCCTATTCGTATAGTTGGCATAACTATTACTTGAGTAAAGTCAAGTAATTTTATTTTTAAAAAAATCAACGAAAATTTATTGAAGTAGTGGGATAAAGGCGGCGGTAGTGGGATAAAGGCGGCGTTTAACCTGTCAAAGTCCTACCACTTACAGAAATTTTCTTTTTCTGACACCGTGATGAAATTTAAGGTTATTTGACATTATAAAGTAAAATGATTTTTTTATTAATAAGTTCATGAAAGTAGAGTTAATGAATCAATGGGCTGCACTACAAAGATAGATTTTGGACTTCAGCCCTTCGCGTACTTTGAGATTATTACAGTAATGCAAGAGAAAAAAAATTTGATGGGAATTTGTGGGTCAGGCTTTGAAGCGCTGCTAAAAAATAGTCATATGGATTGTACGAAACAACAACAACAATTTAACTACTGCTTAATAATAATTCTAAAAAAAAGTTAAGAATAGGTTGCTAGAAGTTTCTCGGCATCGTTATCTAGTTCAACTTTTGATTTAAGTTCAACTTAATACTAGCAATACCAGCCAGAAGCAAGCACCAGTTTCTTAAGAATAGAATCACCTTATGTTGGTTTGGTTATAAAGTAACTGTACCCCGTATTCCTGTTTCAATTCCTTTCAAAGTGTGAAACTGCAAAAAAGATAGGATGCTCGATGCCTGAAATTTCAAGTTTGTGACGAAAAGATAAACAAAAGCCGTATTTTTTGCCGAAAATGTAGTTTTATGCATTTAAGCTTAAATATGCATTTAAGCTTAAATATGCATTTAAGCTTAAATATGCATTTAAGATTAAATATGCATTTAAGATTAAATATGTATTTAAGCTTAAATTTGCATTTAAACAAACAAAAAAGAATGGAATAAAAGTTATTTGTAAGTCCTCTAAAACAAAAAATAGTTTTGATATCCGATAATAATTTAATATCCGTTTGCGCGGTATACAAAGCTCATAATTCATTAAAGCTCATAATCAACTTACTTTGTTATATTAATAAATTCTATTTATTAGTTATTATTTTTGTTATTGAATATTACTTTTATTGTTTATACTTTTAAATTTGTTGTGTCGCTGTTACTATTATTTGTTGTTTTTATGATACTTTTAAATGCTTTTTTATTGTTAATTGTTGTTGTTATTTATTTTCTTACAAGCTGTTATTACTTTATAATAAGATAAACATACAAATGATGCTCTCATGAAAAAATTGCTCTCATGCAACAACATCCTAACGAAACTTATTTTCAAGTCAGATTGCCTCATTTTGAACCCATCGATTTTTATTTCAAAGACAAATCAGAAATTCAAATTCCCTTGGGCAAAAACGAATCGCCTGACGTAGTACTTAACGCTATCATCATTACGTTAAGAAATAAGTTCGAATTAGACCGTTCTAGCAATTATGCATGAGCGCGCGCGATCTGTCTACTCAAGTCATAGACAGCATTAACATTCAAAATGTTAGAAATACGTTTGTCAATTCTGCAGGAAATTCTATTGAAATCAAATTGAACTTAGCCAAAGACAGACCGCCACTTTACCGAGAACACGCCTCTTTTTGTAATGTTTGCAAACGCAATGGTTTTACTTGTTGTATTATGTAAAGAAAAAAAATCATGCAACTCTAAATAATCTTAACAATGTTGATGATGATAACAATTATGCCGCTCTTGATTTGATTGATTTTTTTATTCTTTCTGCCGCTCGTTTTCTTGTATCATTTTGTATCAACAAAAGCTCAATTCCTTGATGCTACTGTTTATATGTCATTTAGAGAACCTTGTGAGGTTCTGTTCATGCTACTGTTTGCTTGTCATTTAGAGAACCTTGTGAGGCTAAACAAGTACAACCAATATCAATAAAAAATTACATTTAAATTATATTTGGAATAAGGAGTTTTTCAGTAACTGACAGGGATCTTTGTCTCGACTTTTCTGTTTCTTACTGAGATAAATATAAGGAACCGTTTGTAAAAAAACTTAAGAGAGATGAAATGGAAATGAAATGATGAAATTTGATTTAAAATATTTTAAAATGATTAGCATCTCCCTGGATATTTTAAGGGAAAAAATGGTGACTTTTGAAAGCACAAATGGTTGTCCGCAACAAAATGAAACTTTAAATTAAAATTCCAGCGGAAAGATGCTGCCGGACCTAATGTCATTAGTTTAATGATCACGTGACATCACGTGATGCTTGATTGATACGCTTTTTCCATCTTTACTCCAGCTAATTTTAGCTTGATAAGGGCGTATATTTTGAGTTAGCGCGGCAATAATGTGAATTTCTTTGTGCGGATAATACGACGATGGAGATTTTTTGAGTGTGAGAGTTAAGAAGATATTGTTTAGTCTTTGGGAAATGTATTTGGTTATGTTTGAGTACTTTAGATATTTGGGTGTTGGGTTGCCCTAAGTGTGATGTGGGTGTGGTCCGTGCATAACTTGTGTATGGTTCGTGTAAAGGTGTCCAACACTTTAGTCTTACGTAAGATTTAAAAACAAAATCTTAATACAATTAATAACAATATAGTAATTCCTCAATCAAAATATAAGTCAAATGATAATGATACTTAAGGTTCTTCTCGTTTCATGTAGAAAATACTCTCAAACATATAACTCGGGTTATAATATATATTTAATATTTATTGGGTATACATATTTAATATTCATAAATACAGATACTAATATGCAATCAAAAGTCATTTAAAAACACTCTCTTGCCACTTTTGGATTCACGGCTAATCCGTCTTTATACAAAGTGTCTATATTAGAACTATTCTCACTTTAAAATCTTCTCTTTCTCTTCTCTTTCTTTTCTCTTCTTCTTTCTTTTCTCTCTAAAAAAATATCATTTCACTTCTTTACCTCTTTTTCCCATAAATCTCTTTTCTCTTTTTCCAAAATATTTCTTTCATAAACTTTTTCTAAAAAGATCTTCTTTTTAATTTTTTCATAAAATCTTCTCCAAATGATCTTGTGGATTTTTTCATAAAATTTTTCTATTTAAAAATTCCAAAAAAAATCTTTTAGATTTTTCAACCGTTTTTTTCTAAATGTCTGCAGATGTTTCTTAAAGCAGGTGCTGTCTTAACATAGGCAATGGACTTTATCTACAACTTCATATAGTGTTCTTGTTTCGACCTCTGAGTCATAGTTTCCAAAACAGGTTTTACTGGTCATCTTTTGATTACTTTTTGTCTCTGGTCTCAACTTGTTTGTAAAAATCATAAAAGAGTTGCAGAATTTTCGCAAACCTTGTTAATTGAGCTATAATTTTCTCATTGTAGTTGCAATTACATTTTCTTATCATTTTTGCAAAAGCTGTAATAAACTTTAGTAGTGTTACTTTCATGAAACTGTACACGAGTGTCCACTTAGTGTTTCGACTGTTTCCCACTTTTCTTCAATCAAATATGTTATTTGTTTGAGTCAAGTAATGTTTAAAGATTATGTTTGCTATGAAGAGACATCCTCGGATAAGTGAACGGATAAGTGAAATAAGTATGACAAATGGCTCTTGAGATTTTTTGGAGGAAAACTAAGTTTCATAAAAAACCCCTTCCTCAAATTTGCAATAACATTATCTATACATGGCGAAAAAGTTTTAAGATACTAAAAAATGTAGTAGGTGGTGAATTGTAATTGTTGTATTTACTTTGTTGATGAGATGTTTTTTTTCGTTTGAATTATTTTCTAGAGGTTACTTTCTCTTGCAGCAACTATTTCCTGCGGAGGGGGGGTGGGGTGGTTATTTGCTGGTGCAGCAATCAAATATCAAGATTAAATAGTAAAAGGATGATAAAGTAATGGAACATTAAGTTCTTAAGCTAATTGCTGTTTTTAATTACTCTATTCAAAATTTAATTCAATTGTTAGTAATAGAAAATATTATATTACCAGTGTTTCAAAAGCCAGTTTCATCTTTAAGTAGGTCTTTACCAAAATGAACTGCAATGAGTTTCACACACAACTTAACAATTAAAACCCTTTTATATGTAGGCGTTAAATAGCACCCCAGCACACGTTATTTATAGCGGTTATTGCTTTGTAACAAACTGTAATTAACATTTTGCATTACTGAATATGTGTTGCTTTATTTAGATGCAAAACATCTCTTCTTAACCACATCTCAATATTTTCTCATTTAATTTATTGAACAGCCTGCGTACGGGTTATTATTTACTCACTTTTGAATCAAAAAATGAAAAAAGAAACTTAATTATTCAAGCATCAATTTTTTATTAGAGCAATAAATTGTTTATTAGATTGTGGGAGCTTCTCAAGATGTGGTTGGAATGAGAATTAAACATATATAAATACTCTCACAGTAATAAACTTGAAGGCCTATGCATTATGGTGTTTAGTTTAAAAAACAATTGCCGTAAAGCGAGTTTGATAAGAGCTAAGGAGAAGAAACCTCTCTATAATATCGGTACATTTTGTCCAAGCTCATCTAACATGCACGGAGCTTTACTTTTAAAATCACCTAATAGTCACATTGATTCTGATTAGGAATGTACCTCCTAAATATTCCTTATTTAAAATCTAGTCTCTCTGATGAAGTTCTTAAATATCTGGTATAACCTCTACGGCAACAAGAATCCATCGAGAAATAGGCAAATGTGATGACTCGTAAATTAAAGAATTCATCGTAAATTCTTTACATATACATTTACATCATTAGTTTTTTTTTTTTTCATTTACGAAACTATTTTATGTTTTGTCATTTATTTGATAAGTGATCCCAGTAGATCATTCGATAGGAATCAGCACAAACAATGTGAAGTAGCACTTGAAAGAAAAGAAGGTGCATTATATAGTGAGTCATCGAATGTAAGGCACCTTTCTTTCGGCCTTGCTTTTTGCGCGGAGTATGAATATCTGAGCATTGGAGAAGGTAAATTTTGGCAGGAAGAAAATAGTATCATCTAATTGAATTGGTCAGGATTCTTGGTATAAGAATAGTTTATTTAAAGAAGAGTAAACGTGTTACATGACGAATATTAGTTTAGTAAACCTACATTAAAGCAACCATAATTATCATCTACGCACTAGTATTTAGCCAATAAAATATAAAGTAATACACAAATTATTACTGAAAACAGATAACAGAGTCTATACGTCGTAACTGGTATAAAAAACTGTATAAAAATTCACATTAAGGAATACTTAACCTAAAAAAAACTTTTGTCATGGACTTATTCCTTCTAATATGCAGAATGATTATGACCCTCAGAATTTTGAACAACATACATACATACATACATACATACATACATACATACATACATACATACATACATACATACATACATACATACATACATACATACATACATACATACATACATACATACATACATACATACATACATACATACATACATACATACATACATACATACATACATACATACATACATACATACATACATACATACATACATACATACATACATACATACATACATACATACATACATACATACATACATACATACATACATACATACATACATACATACATACATACATACATACATACATACATACATACATACATACATACATACATACATACATACATACATACATACATACATACATACATACATACATACATACATACAAATACTTAGTTTATTCATATTTCTTAGTTTAGTGTGAGTTTCAAGTAAGCTCATGTAAGTTTCTAAAATTAAACATTTTCTTTGAAATTCACCAGGCCGTGTAAAAAGCAATTTATTCAAATTCTTTGAGGCTACTATAAAGAACCGTGGTGTGACCTAACAGAGTTTTATGTTGTCAGAATGTCCTTATGTCACAAATGATAAGTTTTGTAATACATATTGCCGAATAATTTTGTGATCATATTGTACTATGATAGTATTACCTATAAAGACATAGACATACTGCTCGTATTTTCAAATGCCAATAAGAATCATATATACCATTTAATATATACCATATAATATATACCATATAAAAAGAGCCATACCGTAATAGACAACTTCCCCTACATTTGTAATTGTAACTAATAAAACAAAAGCAGTACTCTATAGATAACATATAACACTATCAAAACTCAATGAAGCCTAATTATTGTGTGAAAGTCGTGGCATTTGATTTTAACAATAATATTTTTACTAATACGGCACAATTCGATGAAAATATATACAATCAATTAATGTGTTATTATTTTTATTGTATATATTGTGAGGGCGGCTGATTCTATTAATTAATTTTTTTTTTATTTTATGTTAATTTATATTTGATGTGATGATAAAAAAATGTGACTGTGGCGATTGGTTCTATGTAAGTGTAATGGTAGCGCAAATATAGAGAGTGATAGAATGTGAGGTAGGACTGTTAGTGTGTAACGCGGATGTGGTAAAAGCGCGATAGGAGCATCAGACTTTTTAAATAAAAATTGTTTACTCAAATAAAGCATTAATAAAAAAATATTATAATGATAATGTTGCCTTACTTAAAATGAAAGCAAAAGTAAAAATACTTACGACTGATATTTCTTCTTTTCTTACTTATTTTTCTTAATCAATATTCTCAATTATTTCTCAACAATATATATATTCTCTTAATATCAACTCATACAAATAACAATACATTAATACTTATAACAACGCAAATTGAAAACTACTCAAATACATTTCCTTACCAAATCCTTCTCATAAGTTCCTCTTTAAATTGTCCATAAATTCTTTTCATTAAATTCTCTTTAAAATTTTCAAAAATCCTTTTCTCATAAATCCTCTTAAAATCTCTTAAAACTCTTTTAAATCCTTTTCTCATAAATCCTCTTAAAATCTCTTAAAACTCTTTTAAATCCTTTTCTCATAAATCCTCTTAAAATCTCTTAAAACTCTTTTAAATCCTTTTCTCATAAATCCTCTTAAAATCTCTTAAAACTCTTTTAAATCCTTTTCTCATAAATCCTCTTAAAATCTCTTAAAACTCTTTTAAATCCTTTTCTCATAAATCCTCTTTTAAAATCTCTTAAAACTCTTTTATAATCTTTCATAACTCTTTCTTAATTCATCTTCAAAACTCTCTTTAAAACATTTCATCAAAATTTTCCCGAAAACATCTCTCCAAAGAGAGGGCTCCAAAAATCTCCCCAAATAAAAGTCTCTAAAAAAAATCTCAATAAAAATCTAAAAGATTTTCTCAACCGTTCCTTTTCTATCTGTCCGCAGGTGTTATTTTGAATTCTCGTCCAGACAATAGATTTCTTTTTTTTTTTTTTTTTTTTTTTTTTTTTTTTTTTCAAGTTCGTTCAGTACTTTAGTTTCAACTTCTGAGTCATGGTATTCTTTAAAACAAGTTTTACTAGTTTTCTTTTTGTTAGTCTTTATATCAGAGTGGCTACAGAACTTTCTAGAACTTTACTAATTAAAATCATATCATTGTGTTTCAAGTCGTGTTTGCGAAACAGTTTTAATCATTTATGGTGTGACTTATTCATTTTTCATGTTATTAGACATGTGTGTCCACCTGGTGTTTTTTTGGTTGACTCACTCTTTTCCTCGTTCGAATGTAGCGTGTTTGAGTCGGGTAAAACTTAAAGATAATGTTTACAATTTTCTTCATCTTCCCTCCTCACAATATTTGTATTTGTTTTTGTTTTATAATAAAATGGAGGATTTTATATTTGTTTCTATGCGTTGTCCCAGCGGGCACACGACGTTAAAACAACGTTGAAATAACGTTGATCAACGTCGATCAACGTTATTTCAACGTTGTTTCAACGTTGTGTGCCCGCTGGGGTTAATAGTTTAAGTTTTACGTTTATAAATCATATTATAATGGTTTTATTTGCGTTTTACTATATTTTTTTGAAAAGTCTATTGAATAATTGCCAATAATTTAAAACAAAAGGGTCAGGCATACTAATCTAAATTATTTTGTGTGTACACAGCTCAAAGCCAATTATTAGGTTCAGTGTATTTACATTAATATTTACAAAAGTTTTCTCACAAAGTTTTTTTCTTTTGCAAGAAGATATGCTCATGTAATATACTTGTATGTTATACAGTAAAAACAAATAATTTATTATACATGTGATTAATATTAATATTTTATGGCTGCAGCTGCTGTTATATTTAACCGCAACTCTTCATGCATGCATGCATTCATGCACAGATACATTGTAAAAAGTTTGTTATTTAATGAGGCACATTACTAAGAATTTACTGCAATGGTTTTACCAATTGAAACCCGTAATGTAAATATTAGGAATCATGGTATAAACATTAAGACCCATAGTAAAATATTTGGAACCCATGGAAAGACAATTAAGACTTATGTGGTGACTATAAAAATCCTTGGAGTAATAATGAAGGCCCCATGATGTAATCATGAAAGTACATGTTGTATAACATGATACATGAAGTTAAATTGATGGGAACTCATGATACACCAACTGGAAGACCATGATTTCTTATGAAAAATTTCCGTATGGGTATACATTAGTAGTTTTTTAATTAGAGAAATTATACATTCTGTCATTTATTTGATCAGTGAAATCTCAGTAGATCTTTGAGCGGAAATCAGCACAAACAATGTGAAGAAAAACTTAAAAGAAAAAAAGGTTCAGTATTTAGTGAGTTATCGAATCAAAGAGGTCATTTCTGCTGAGTTTACTTTTTGTACGGAGCTATAAATATCTAAATATTGAAGTAGGGAGTTTTGTACGGAGCTATAAATATCAGAGTATTAAACTTTAGAAGGAAAAAACTAATACTAATTAACTAAGGAAGAATAGATAAGACAACAAGAGAATTAAAAATGTCAATCAGAACTAAAATATTATATTTTAAAATATTTCCAAAAATATTAAGCGTGAATATTGTTATTAAACTGATTGCAATTTGAGTGAATGAAAGACTCAACCTGTTAAACGCAAAAATATGGATATTAAACAGATATCAACCGTAATTGTAAAAGTATTATAGTTGGAATAAAACACCCCGGCTTTCACAAAATAATTAGGCTTTATTATGTTTATTTGATGATGGGCAAGCGTGATACAAAACAAATGTTATTATAATGCAGGGCAAGTCTTAGAGGTAACAAATCCGTTGTTTCTCAAAGAGTAATATTGTTCACAAACAACATTTACTGAAGAAATTGCACTCCAATCCTAAGTTTATTATTTTATTTACCATTAAGGTAAAAATTAGTTTTTTTCACGAACAATATTAATTAAAAACGCTTGAAGGTAAAGATCGGCAAGATTAACACAAAACTTTGTGCTAATGAAACTTGTTTTGTAAGACAAAGTTTTGTGTTAATGAAACTTGTCGATCATTTCTATTATCTACCAAAACAAATTTATGAACCATTTTCGTCTTCAATTTAAGCTGAAAACTCTTGGTTCTTGTCCGTTTTTCTAAAAATTTTTATTTCAAAATATTGCAATTACTGTAGTAAATATTAATTTTATCTGCTTAATAAAAGTATAGCCCACCAACTTTGGTTTTTAAACATTCTTTGGAACATAATTTGGAAGTGCCTCTTCGGACTTTAATATAAATTTTTTCTATCTTTGTTAAACAAGCTTTTATAGCTTGGTAAAACTCGTCAACGGCTGTTATTAAGCCTTTAAATTGTTTAGTTGGAAATTTTCAGATGTATGTTTTATTCAATATGTTAATCTCTTGCTTCGAAAATTCAAAATATCACAATTTTTTTCATTTATACGTTTTAGGCTGCTTAACAATTTTTGAGTAGTTGTCAATATATAATCTCTATAATAGGTGTCGATGTGTAATCTCAATAGAAGTTGTCGATGTAAAATCTCCGTAATTTCTCATTTAGTTTTTAAACAATTCCTTGTACATAGTATTATTTACTCAAATTTTATTCAAATAGTTAAAAACAAAATTTAGCTATTAAAGCAAAAAAATTTTTTTATTTAAACCATAAATTTTTTATGACGTTATGGGAGCCTCTAACGATGCGGTCGGGATAATTATTAAACATATTTAGCATCATTCGGAGCAATAAGAATACTTCAGATACTAGCATCTGAAATATGAAGTCAGATAAATTTGAATTAAAACAAAAAAACCAAAACCGTACAGTTTTGGTTTGTATTTTTTACAATTTTTAAAGTTTTAGTTCACAATAAAGGGCTATAAGTTATGTAAAAATGAATTATAAAAATGTATATAAAATAATAAAATACAATAATATATTTGAATTATAAAAATTATTATAAAGGGTAACTATAAAAAGTAAAAATTAGGCATTTATATAGTTGTAGTTTTAATGTTTTAAAGTTAAAGCAAAAAATATACGAACTAGAAATGGTCTTGGTCTTTTCGTTTTTGTAAATCCGAGGTGTTTCTTACTTTAACCAAAAATTTTTCTCCTCGCTTTTTTTTTTCCCTCCCTTTCTACCCTCTGTACCATCTAACCTATGTATCATTTGAGTTTAGCCTGTGTTTACAGAATCTATATATCTTGTATATTGTAATTATGTCGCATTGCAATCTCATCCTTATGTTAAAAATTGTATATTTGACAAGTAGGACAATGTCAAAGTTTAGCTAACCATATATTGTTCTTTTACTTTCATTCTCTTTTTTTCTTAAGCAAACCTGCTTTTGTTTATTTCACGAGCTTGAATTCTCTTTCTTTTTAAAAGCATCTTTATAATTTTATGGTAAAGGTAGTGCATACACTACATTTGTAATTTTTACAAAAAAAAATTCCTTTCGCACTTTTTGAATGAAAGCATATAATACTTGGAAAGTTTTTTATTTGATATTTTTTTTTTATATTATTATGTACGAAATCCTAAATAATGTAACTTACTATTAATAAAAAGAACACTTGCAGTTTTAGAAGAAAATTCGAGGAGGATACCACCAAGTTTGTTGTGACTAAATATCTCGTAATGTATTTTGATAAATTTAAATATTATATTAATAAAAATAAACGAAATTTATTCAAGTTTTTAAAAATTAAAAAGTTTATTATATACATCAATATCATTTAAAGGACCGATGGGATATTTAATATTAAACCCCTGAATTACATAAGAGATCTCGAATAAAATTAAGTCAAACTTAGAAAAATAAAAAAGAAGTTAAAGTTCTGAAATTCGGATTTTATATTTTGTTTCAAAATGTGTTTGGCTCTACGACAACATGAAATTGTTGCTCCTAATCAGATAACAAAATCCTAAATTTTATGTTATAAATAATTCAATGTCGTGACCCAGTTTTTTAGAATTACTTTCTTGACATAAAGTAAAAGTTTATAGGAATGAAAATGAAGTAAAAATTTTGCCTAACCTCTTCCCATCATCCATTTTTGTTTAGGCCCCCTTGATATTATTTGTTTGATATTTTTCTAGAATAATTCTTCATTTACATTCAGTTTTCCCTTTTTTATTGTCTTTATATTTAAAAAAATTAAATACACTTTAAGTTATTTAAATTTGGTAATTTTTGCTTTATAACATTATATGAACAAAAGCATTAAATTTAGAAAATCTGAAAAGTATATATCAAGATACTCATTTTTACAAATTCCGAGATCAACAAACTTCTTTATAGTGAATATCAAATTATGTTTATCAAATCATGAATATCAAATTATTAGTACAGTTTTGATTTCTTAATATAAAGCTCAGATCTCAAATTTTTGAAAAACATTACTATACTTGGTGGTAAAAATATTTAAGCATTCAGTTTTTTATCAATCCTAATCATTTACTATTCATAGCGATTTTTCCAAGAAATTGATTTGAAAAAAACAAACCGACATTTATTTAATGAATTTATTTACGGTTAAACAACATTTACAAAGTAATAAATATAAACTAACTACCAAGATGGCCATGATGTCCAGAGCGAGTAGAAAACTTGTTTTAGCTTATGTTGTGTTATGTTAATTTATGTTATGTTAATTTATGTTATGTTAATTTATGTTATGTTAATTATGTTCTGTTAAAGTATAAATGGAGTCGTTTCAAAATACTTGAAAATTTAAAAATATATTAAGCATGTTATAAAATTCAAGATAACATTTTTTAAAACAAAGATAATTTTCTTGTGTATATATAAATATGAAGAATAAAATAATAAACCGACTAAATAGTAAAAAAAAGCTGGTAAATGTAAAATATTAAGTATAAGTTAAAAAAAAACAAAACAAAAGCAAAGTAGAGAATAAGAAAAAAATATAATATTTGTTGTATTTTTTAAAATTATATTTTATTAAAATATAATATTTGTTGTAATATTTGTTAAGTATTTGTTGAACTTTCTAAAAAAGGAAGAGATGGTATCAAAGTATTAAAAGAATTTGATATTATAAATTGTAATAAAAAGTTTTATTCTTATGCTTGTAACCCCCGGTATAAATATAAAATCACGGGTTTACGCTTTAGAGTACTGGTTTTACTCACTTGACGCTTAAAGGTAATAAGTCGAACAAAAAAAATTGTTAACATCTTGTTTTACTAATTTTATAAACTAAAAAAAAATCGTCTCTGATAAAGAAGTGGGTTTGGGAAAGTTGTTTTAAAATTTATGAATTTATTATATATAATATCATTGCATATTGTATGTATGCATTGTATATACCGTAGATTTCCCTAATTCCGAACAGTCCCTAATTCCGAACAGCTTTAGTTGACTTATTTCTACATCTTTTATTTTTGTGGGATTTTTAAAAGGAAAACTGATAAATAAATTGGAAGACTAGGGTAATGAGAATATAAAAAAATATTTTCAAAATATATATTGATACCATTAAATTTTTTAATTGCAAGCAGAACACTTTTTAAAACCCTGAAAAACCAACAATTTAAAACCGACTTAAAAAAAAAAGGCAATTTAAATTGCGTACTGTTCGATGTAGAATTTGATGGTGATTATTTATCTGAAAAAAAAAGTCAAAAATCAGCAATACTTCGTAAGATATCTTAAAAACAGTACTTTTTTGCATAATTAAAACGTTTCCCAAATTCCGAACAGATTTTGGAATACACTTTTTTTTTCAAAAGTTAGCGTTTTTACGTGCAAATAATTAACAACAATATTTAACAATAGAGTTTTAAGGACATCAACTTATAAAATAAACGCTTTTAACTTTTTTATTGAATTTCTAAACGTCTTGTTTATCTTAACGTTTTTAGAAAAAGCTTCCTATTTGATTAATGGGGAAGCATTCGCAAAGGCTCCAACCAACCTGATACTAATAACTGAAAGTTCTTCTGGTTAGCTGACAGAAACAGGCAGTGACTGTGAAGGTCTTTTTTTTAACTGATTACAAAAAAATAATGGAAGACAGGATCTAATAAATAGTTAATGCACACTCTGCACCAACACAATGTTATACCCTTACATTAAAATAAAAGTGATTTTAAATTTTAAAAATCTTTTTACCTAACTCTAATCTAGTCTACGCTAGTATAAATTATTTACTTTTTTAAATCGAATGCCATTTTATGGGATTTGATATGTACGTTCGGAATTAGGAACACGTGTTCCTAATTCCGAACGAAAACTTTACTTTTTAAATTTAAAAATTAACAATATTTTCATAATAAATATACTTGTTGCTTAATATGGTTCGATTCAGTTTAGGTTCCAGTTTGTTTATTTAAAAAAATTAATACGAAATTCAAAAAGCAAGCGGAGTTATTCAACTTTAAGTACGATTTTGTTCGGAATAAGGGAAATCTACGGTATGCAGTTTATGTAAAAGAAAACTTTTCTTATATTTGTACACAATTTTTACAAAGAAATTTCACCATGATTTCAAAATGGTTTACAATTCATCTTAAACATTCTCTTGAAGCAATTTTAAAAAACGACTTGATGTGATGGAGTAGTCGAGCCAATCTCTTGTCATAACTTTCGTCTAAAATGTTAGGGCAAGTGTAAAAATAGTATCAGACTTCCATAGCCAACACAAATGAGATATGTTAGTCAAGATTGAATTAGTTTCATTTCTGGAAAGGTAAGGCTTGATCATAGTAAAAAAGATACTTCAATAAAGGATAATGATACAACTTCTTTCAAATATTTGTTACAGTAGTATAATCAATGGTGGAATAAGGACAAAGCCTAAGTAAAAGCACTAAGAATGGGTGTTCCGAAGTTTGTGATATAGCTAATTAATAGACTAAAAAAGCCCCAGAAAAAGGTATTAAATAGCAGAGCATAGAACTAGTGAAAAGTCTTATTAAGTAATCTGAGAAAATCTAAATGGCTCAGAACTTCGACTTGGTAAGCGTTATGTTTTATCACTAGTCGACATTTTTAAGCATAAAGCGCTCGGTGAGGCTTGCGAGTGGCTTAAGGAGTGTATTTCATACATCGACAACATATTTTTTTATTATTAGAGATTATATATAGTATAGATTGAAACCATAAAACATGGACAGTGCCGTATTGCAAGAATTATAGAGCTGGCTCAGAGATGAAATAATAACTTTAGACGAGTACCTGGAAGCCTTCAAGAAACAGGTAACTTCATCAACCAACCAAAAAGATGAGCCTGAGCATATTCTTACTACCGATCAGAGACACGAGTCTCTAGATAAGAAGCTCACCAAGATAGAACTTGAGTTAATAGGATTGATACCAAATGATTTGCCATCAGCCGATCAAAAAAATGAGCCAGAGCCAACTGATTAGAAACACAAGTCTTTATATAAGAAACTAAAAAAGGAAGAGTTGCCGAACTTCGAAATTTTTGAGTACCGACAAACTTAAGAATTATATAGTCACCATATCACAAGGACATATGCTTGAGTTGTTCCCACTTGAACTAATGTCAGCCATGGAATCAAAAACTATTAAACTTCTTGAGAAGGAGATAGAGGAGAAGGGGGAAAATTCGTTTATGCTCGCTATAGTATTTGGAAGGGTTGGCAAGAGTACTGAGGTTTTTCCCAATGATACAACCAGAACTGCATATCTGTGGGCCTCAGGTGGAGCAATATAGCAAAGATTATGTCTTTTACGTCCGCTAATTCTGGCTGGTCAATAAAACAATGCGAGTTTATATTCATTAGATCTGCCAAGTATAGACCGTTTCGAGGTAGTAGCTAGGTGGAGACACTTAGCGGTATGCCAAGGAGATGCATTATTTGTATGGCCCACTCATAACATCTGTTATGAGTGGGCCATACTAATAATGCATACCAAGGAGATGCATTAACTAGGTATGGTGGTAACAAATATCCTCAGGGTTATAAAGTTTAGGCAGGAGCCTTGGATGGCTGATTACATCAATATGAACACCGAATTGAGGAAAAAAGCCAGCTCTAACTTGAAAAGGACTTCTTCAAGTTTATGAACAACACCGTATTCGGAAAAACTATGGAGAATATCTGGAAAATTGTGCGCGTTGATATTATTTGAACCAGACAGACGGATCTAGTGCGAAGGCTAGTCGCCGAAACAGTATACCATTAGGGTACCAGTCGCACAGGACATTCAATGATGATCTGGCAGTTATTTATAACAAAAAAACAGTTCTTAAGTTTAACAGACCAATCTATGTAGGACAAGCCCTACTAGATCTGTCGAAAAGTCTAACGTATGACTCCTGGTGCAATCAGATAAAAGCTAGACAAGTTTTAAAGTCATAGCTGGTGTACACTGATAAGGACAGCTTAATGTTTGAGGTTGAGACAAATGATATCTACGAAGAAATACCGAAAAGCTCAGATCTTTACGACTATAGTGAATACCCTATAAACCATTTCTGCTAGAACCAACAAAACAAAAGGGTTGTTGGTAAATTTAAGGATGAGTATAAGGGCCGACGTATCTATGAACTCGTAGGACTAAGACCAAAAATGTATTCTGCACTAGTAGTTGAAAAAAATATCAAGAACGCAAAGGGGATTGATAAGACTGGTAGAAGAGAAACTCAAATATGAATCTTACAAAAAGTGTCTAGAAACCCGAAAAGAAATGAAATATTCGCATCCGGAGTCAGGGATATCAGATTGATGTAAACGAGCAAGTGAAGATATCTCTTAACCCGAATGACATCAAGAGATGGATAGAGTCTAAGGTATCATAACCCACGCCTAAAACCACCATCTATGCGTTGAGTGAGTCTTTCAGATGGTAATTCTGTACCATCCGGTACTATGCATAACTCTTCACGGACGAAGCGTTTGGCTGGCCCATCGGTGAGACTATAAAGGGCGGGCTGCCCCTCACTCATCAGGACTGAATCTATAGTGTGTGAAGTAATTAATCAGTTAGGGTAGGTAGCGCGACTATGCCCACCTTCAAGCTCACCTGGTGATATAAAGCACTAAAGCGCCAGGAGATATTATAGGCTCCTTGAGACCAGCAGCCCTCCGAGCTGGTTGTGAGGGTATGTGATAGACCTTCACAGTCTTAATTGCGTCTTTGGGTTTAACACCTAGCACTCTGGTCGGCTCGTCGTTAAGGAAGACTAACACTGATGGTAGTGATCTCACCCACTCATTAGATCTTTCTAAAGAGCCACGTGCCATCAACAGCATCTTTTTAGCATACTGCACCCCGAACAGTCTCTCAGCAAGAGTTCGATTGAAATGCTCTACTATCCCATGCTCATGATAATTTCTGGCAGCTGCTACCCGTACCTTGAGGATCTGAGAAGTAGCACCTACGGAGCTTGCGGACAAGATTTATCTTAAGCAGGTTTAGCCACATCAACGGACCACGTTTGTATATGCACCAGCAATTTCTACCGCGAGTAATAGCACCAGGGACTTCTACCGCGATCTTGTTGGTAATTAGCTCCGCTTCTTTCTAATAGCTCGCCACATCGGCAATTACCAGAGCATATTTGTATGTACGACGTTTTCATGTGTTAGAGTAAGTCTGCTAAGTGAAAAGTATTAGATTTGCTCTCACCAACAATAGGCCTATGCACATGTATATAGGGAGAGGCTGGCAAGTAGATCTGCCAAATAGCTTGCTTCTTCAACCATTCGCATGCAACATTTTCATAAACTTTTGCAGCTGCCCTCGTATCAGTAGAACTGCCGGCAAATCATGTAGACCTACCTATCTCAATTCAAGCCTACCAAAATCCTTGGGATGCCAGTACCAGTAGAACTGCCGGCAAATCATGTAGACCTACCTATCTCAATTCAGGCCTACCAAAATCCTTGGGATGCCAGTGCTGATGCAAACTTAACAGCACCACTCCCTGAGCCCGTGTTCACCTGTGTCGTAAAGAACGAGATAAAACTGATTCGTGACTATGTGCTTGACACTAGCAGCTTCCATGATCCGATATTGACTGACTAGAAGGGGTAAAAAAATTCAAAAAATAGGGTTTAACCGGCCAGTCGCCAGGGCTCTGCGCCTATCTGGAAAATTATTGGCCTCACTGGTCCATTTTTTTTTTATTTTTTATTTTTTGCGCTTACGTAACCGTAGTTACACATCCTCTCGTCATCGCTAAGCGTGTAATAATCTAAGAATTCGAGTTTTTAGGAAGACAGAGAACTTTTTGGTCGGGCTCCTCCCTTCTGGAACTCATCATCTCACGGTAGAGATGGCTCGCTATTACATAGTTGTTGAGTAGAGACTTGGATACACCCTCAGCTGCGAGGCGAGCGTTGATTTTATCAAGGATCTTGGCGCAATTCTTTGCGTAGTCTTGCGCTGAGCCTTAGTGAGAGCCTCCATGGATTTGTTGTGTCTTTCAATCTCATCTTTGGTTTCGTTCCGTGAGAGCTTTTGTCCTGCGACTTGGCTGCCAGTGAAAGCTGCCGCTCTGGCAATGGCGCTAAATGTAGTTATCAAAATAGCTCCCGTCATGCTCGCAAGCGCTACGAGTCTCGCATCGATTTTTTGATTTCTGGGAGTGAGGCTGGCGGGGATCAATTTCTTATCAAGCATCATCTGCAGATCCCACTTACTGAACATCAAGTAATTAATGAACTTCCCGGCGTCTTGCATATCAAAACACAGTTCAGTCCTCAACACTAGCTTGGTTTTCTCCAAGCCTTATGAGGCGACGAGGGCTCCAACGCTAATCACTGCGCTGTGATACACAGCGTCATCTACTGCTTTCTGATATTCAGTTGCAGGGATAGACATCTTGCAAGCAAAAATATAGGTATTATTGCTGATATATCACAACTTCAATAGGAGCCCAGTGACTTATAAAGACCAGTCTAGACCTATCTTGGCTCGCATATCATCTTTCTTACCCAAAATTGCCCCAAACTCAAGGTATTGCCTGATCGAGATGCATGTCTGTTCATTAAAGAACCCAATTTCAATGTAGTCCTCTATAAAGTTATACATACCACAGTAGTCATAGTTTCTCAACATTATAGCCAAGTGACGCAGGTTAGTCATGCTGGGGAAAGGGGCATCGCGCGCTTTCGCTGCAACCATGATTTTTATACTAACTCTAATAAAATAGTCTAATTAGTGGTCATTTATTTCAGAAATGTTGGTCACCTCTAATTGAAATGGTGAACCTTATAAAAGGTCAACATCTTTGCATAGGCGCGACTAACAGGTAAAACAGGTAAGACAGAGTTCTGAATCCATCTGTTTGATTGGCGCCCAGACCCATTAAAGTTCTGATATGCTCCTTATTGGAATAGAACCAGACTTGTAGTAAAGCCGAAAATCGTTGAGCAGCTCTTCGTCCAGAAGAGTTGATATACCGCTACATTAAAATTCGCCTATGGTAATGGTGGTGTCGAGCTGCTATGATTTTTTTATTGTCTCGTGGTTTTTGCTGGCGATATGTATATCAGGCCTGACTTGAGTAATAATTTGGAGGAAGGCCCTATAAAGAGATATCTTAAAGTCAATAATGGCTGAGGTCCTGGAAAAACTGCTCGGAGATGACTCTTACTAATCAATCGAGGTTAGCTCAGAACCATGCAAAGATAGCTCTTTAGAGCTCTATCGTAGTCGGTCGGCTGCTGTTGTGTGCAGTAAAAACAAGAAAAAACTGATCGGGAGGAAGGTAAAGCATGTCGATGTCAGCAAGATAGATCCTTAGGAGGTGACTGATGTGTACACGGAACATACCGCAAGGGTAGGCAGGAGCATGGGCACCGTAAAATGGCAACGACAGCGTACACAGGACTCCTCAAGAGATTCTTTCCGGTGGGTGATCATGCTGCCCTGAAAAATGATCTTGATATGACGCAAGAGCTAGCAGAACCAGAAAATAAACTGGATACTGTTAGCGAAGCAAGTGAAACAAGTGAGATAGTCGAGAAAGAGGTGAAGAAGCAGCGTTTTACTAATAGCTTTACTGCAAACCCCGGCTATATAGCGTTCACTATAGGAGCTGTAGCTCTCATTTTCTTCATTGTGCAATCACAAAATTTACAGAAAAAGGTTGACACAAGGGTTGAATTTCTTTCCCCGGTGCGCTTCAAGCAGGTGCCAGTCATAGCCTCGCAGCAACAAGAACCAGTGACGAGAATGGTTGAGCAAGCGTATTGCGGTAGCGATCTACGTGTACGTCAACTCAAAATAGATAATGCCTTCGAGATTATTGGCTGCAACTTAGGATTCCTCATATCGAGGTATCGCTTGATGTCTTCGAGAATTTCGGGTTTTTCATCTATCTCGCTGGTGGACGTTTTTTGCACGTCCGTTCTAACAGTGTAAAGGCCCGATATTTTTGTTGAAGAGCCTTGAACTCTTTACCAATAAATTCTCGATTTTTGATGGCAGCGTTTACAACTTTCAAAGGAAGACTGCTGCCGCACAAGATTGGGTGTAAAGAGTGTGATAACGCTTTGAGGAGGATTTGTACCGCTTTTCGAAAACGCAGGCTCGATAAGATACCGCGTGTTGCGCCAACAGATGCAAGCGCTAACCCAGGGATTGAGCCAACAACAGACACTGTAAGGCAAACAGCAATGACACTGGTCAGCAGACTAGTCTTGTCAGCTGTTAATGCCGTCAGTGTAGTCTCTGAGATCACGGATGGTGCGGATCTCGTTATGGAAGGTGCGATCAGAGGTTGAACAACATCGAGTAGAGCCTCTCTCCGGACTATTTATGTAAGATTTATTGAAGAGATTTTTCTCCAATTAGATCAGTGAGTTGTGAGATTATATCGTCCAAGTTCGCAAGCGTCATGAGAAAGCATCAGGTATACATCGTCTATAACAGCAGTCCGTTGCTCAGTGTCACTTGCACGCTAGCCTCACCAATAATTACCTCACAGTGCTAGAAGATACGACTATCCACAATTTTAGAGTCACCTCTAAGAAATATGTTTCTTGTCTCATGTCGCGCTGTTGATTCGAGGGATTCAACTTTCCAGGGTAAAGGAAGCATGGTTCTCGATGTTGCTGTTCTAGATAACACGGCCTCCTTCATGTCATGGGATTCCAATGGTACGCCAGGACGGCGGAAAATGAGGCCTAACACTTGTAAAGACGAGATAAACTTTATATTCTATGAGCCTGATAATACTCCAGTTGTCCTAACAAAAGCTATACTTGTGTTCGAGACATGTGACCTTTAGTCTAGTGCTCGAAGCGCTCGACGATGGATAAAAATATTTTTGTTGATTCAGTGTGAGACGTACCATACAACTAGATCCAGCAAGGCAGCTACCGAACCGCCCGTGATTAAAGCGTTGAGTTCTGCCAGGTGTATGTCTATGACTTACCTTCAGACAGCAATATCTCAGGCTTTTTATCGTCTGTGTCGGTCTTTTTATCACCTAGCCCTAATGGATTGTTTAAATTTTTGTCCCTTGAATGAGGTGTTAGCGGGTCTAAAAACTTGTTTATAAACCTTTTCTTCATCCCATTGATGCCTATCGTAAGGCTGAGGGCAGAGGTTGGTGCTTAGAGTAGTTCCTTGTTGTACTCTTGCATCGGTTCGGTCATTAATCCAAGGTCACTCGCAATCAGATATAACCCTGAGGTAAGGGTAAAATTTAGAGTACTATTGGCGTTCGATAATATGGTAGCGTGTGATATCGGCACCAAAGTCTATTGAGCGTAATCTATAAGCTTCCAGAATGTTTACAGTCTCAGTCTGAGCATCCAAGCCGCTCGCTGAAAACCCGACGATGCTCCCACGAGCCGCAAGCTGAGCTGACGAGATACACACGGTGTAAACCTTTATACTTTTTGATATAACTCTTAAGCCTGCTTTAGTTAGTCCTTCTGTGATTTCAGGAATTTGACCAGCAGCCGTGCTTATGGCAAAATACTCACTCAATTCTATCATTTAGCATAAGCCTGTCTTTATCATATCTCCAGTAACTATTTTCTAGTTATTTGGTAAGAAAAAAGTTCATTGTTAAGCTTTTGGTAAGCATTTTGAAGGAATGCAAAATAAAGAGCGCACATCTTAGCTCAGATTAAAGGAAGGTACTGAAGAGACTAAAACTTATCAAGACAATAATCTACCATGCAATTAGTTACTCGCTTTAACTGATATGTGAAAGTTAAAATCAGTGATTTACTTAAAGATATTTTCATACAAAACGTTTTCATCACACAAAGCAAAGTAAATCTAATAGCTATGTTTCATCTTTAAAGATATCAAGTTACATATTCATCCTAATTTTCTAGCAGCTTTAAGAAATGAAAAAATGGGAATGTAATTTCTTTGTACCTTCTCTACTAGGTTCTCTATTGGTTGGAATATTTTAAGCATAATGTATAATTACTAATAAATGTATAATTAACCACTTATTGTTCAATCGAACTTGCGAAGGACCTTTTTTTTAATAAAAAATGCAAAATAATAAGGTTATTATTTTAATAAGAAGATTAACTTGCTGCAAATTAAAACATGTTTAACAAAAAAAAGGCTGAAAACTAATAATGGCAAAATAGATTCAATTAAAACATTTTTATGTCATAAAAATTAGAATTATTAAAAAAAGTTTAACTGACTTTACAAGTTCTAATAGTAATATTTACATCTGGAAGATAACTTTTACCAAATGGAAATAACTTTTATTGCCTAAAAGGTGTTTTTTTGTAACCATTTACAACTATATATTGTTAAAAGATTATTGGCTGTGACATTTTTGCATTAGTTTTGGTATGACTTTATTTATTAACGTTCAATTACTCTAAATTGACTTTCTGTAAACAATAAAACTATTTTTTGAAAATGTTTTACGTCTTTATGTTTGAACTTAATGAAAAAAAAAACTTTCTTGAAAACTCTTTTTAAAATTCAATAGTATTTTAAATATTATGTCTATATAATTTCCAATTTATCATCAAATTCTTCATATTGTTTAAAAACGAATTAAACTTTTATGAGCGTCTTCTAACTTATTTATAATTTTAAAATGCAATATATTCATAACGTAATTAAAACTAGTAATGAAATTAATAATACTAATAATACTAGTAATACTGATTAAATATATAAATATTATCACTATTAATAATTAAACAGTTAGTGTAATCATATTAAATATTAATCTACCAATATACTGAGTGAAATTTTGTTAATAAATTTTTCATATTCTACTAAACTGTAAATAATATTAAATTGTTTGTTGTTAAAAGTTTCATGGGAACTATTAAGAGTTAGAAACTAGTGATGAAAAAATCTGAGAGTTTTAAAAAAGATTTTTAACTAAATATAGAAATAAATGCAATTTCTTGCAATTTTGAAATGTACGAGTTTTCCGAGAAAAGTAGACTATTAAAATAAAATAACTTCAAAAATGATAAAAATTCAACGTTCAATAAATCAGACAGTGAACTTTAAATGTCATACTCAAAAAGTGCCAAAATTAAAACATAGGGAGTGATTTATTTATGATTCGGCCATATTTTGCTATCATTAGTTCATACAGCACTTGATTAAGGAAACCTTTTATGTATTGCTTAACTTGAAAAACACGAAATACCAAAAACAAATATGAAGCTTCTCTTATGACATCATCAAACAGTTAAAGCAATATTTTTTGCTGTTAGTAGACTTTAGAAAGAAAGAAACAAAATGCCTTATTTAAGTATCCAATGATAATACAACATGCGTGGTGATTAATAATTGTTTTGCGGAGGACCAAATTGCAAAACTGATGTGGAAATTTTTTGAAAAATTAAGAAGAGTGCAAAGAAAATACTATGAATTTTTAAATGTTCCCACGGATTAAATTAATAATCACGATTATGAATCTGAGGCGAATAATGCGAGTCAGAAACTTTGACTAGTATATGAAAGGTATGAATGAAGCTTTATCAGGAAGTAGTGCACATGGTATGTGTAAGTCGAGAAACTTCTTCAGATAGAGTATTTAGTAGAATTATATGCTGATCTCAAACACAGCACTTGTACCTCTTTGATTTAATATAACTCCTGGCACTTCATCTGCCCTGGTACTAGTTTTAGTAGATGTAAAACACCAACTATAGATCACCCTGCTGAGATAGGACTAGCCCTATCTCAGCTAGAGCCCATGGTTAGGCTTTTTAGGCTATCTGAAGTAGGTCTAGCGATTAGGAGCTGAGACCTGTAACTTACGGAACTGCTTTATCAATAGATAAACGCTCTGGGTCCTACAGCGTCTAGCGCGGCTAGCGACAGGGTATACGGAGGATTGGTGCCTAAGACACCGAGTAGTGGACAATATATTTTCCATTTAGAGATTATTCTTATATTAGGATATAAGCAGCGTGACAGCGTGATATAGAAAATGCGCAAATTTATGAGAGGTTATTCCGAGATGGACTGATAAGTTTCAAGGATTTAAGAGAGGCTATCGAGGGCCTGGCAGTTTTACGGCTGGATCAATGATAGAGAGATAGAGACAAGATCCCAACCAAAAAAGTTATCCTAGCTCCCACAACTACCAAAGCCTTGGACTAAATTTCTATTATCACCAAAGCCATCTCTACCATTAAAACCCAGGCCAGAGAAAATTCCTAATCAAATACCTGAGCCTGTGGCTTAGAAGAAATATTTTGGTTTGGCTGGTGGTGAGCCTGTGGGAAAGGTAACTGAGAAGCTACCAGTTTGCACCATTTACAATAGTACTGACCTACTCAAGACCCATAAAACCATCATCCCACCAGGTCATAAGCTTAAATCTGATGCGCTTGAGCTCATAAAAAGTAAGGCACCCATCATCGGTGAAGTGGTGGAAAAGGAGAAAGGTTGGAAAATTTTGCTGATTCTTGTAGTTGATTTGGTAAATGAAGACTTTAGCCTTGTCAATGTTTATGGTGACGGTTATGATGATGAACGAAATAAGGTTATGAAGACTGTCTACCTACGTATTAATGCTATAGCTGTCTTTAATAAAAATGACAACGGGCAGATGCTTGAGAAATCCGCATCGAGGATCACATGGAAACTGGATAAGTTCACGAAACAAGGCTCTGGCTGGCACCTCAAGCGCTGTGAGCTTTTTATATTGGCATTGCTGTGTTCAACTCTTTACGTGGTAGAAACTATGGAAAGACAACTCCGTGCATCCCCAAGCGCTCCATCATCAACGTGAAGAATAGGGATAACATATGCTTTGAGTAAGCTATCCTATCCGCAAAATATCCAGTGAAATCCAAAACCAAATGCACAAAAAGCTATGCAAGGCATCTGGGAGAGCGCGACTTCAAGGGAAACGATTTCCCAATTAGGGGAAATCGATCCCAGCGAAGTCGCTATTTTCAATGTTGGTTGGGGCACCTTCTAAACATACGTGTAGAAGGTGCCACAACCAACCTTAAAAATAGCTCGATGCATCTCTTATTGAAGCAGGTCCTATGTAGCTACTGCTATGTGAGGGTGCAGAGCGATAAGAAAACTAAGGTACACTTCAAGTACCGTGGTGATAGTTTAGTGGAGCACTTCTTGGCTAACTTCAGGGCTGAGCAGGCTGAGATTACTGAATTTTTTGAAGGTAAAGAGAAAATAATGAGCTCACGAGATCAGTACTTCTATCGAAAAGAGATAGACTGCTTTGTCTGCAAACGAGTGGTAGATACTGAGGAGCCGCCCATTACCGATTTAGTACCAAAAAGTATGAGATCGAGCGTAAGAACACAAAGCTCCCGGTTATCTTCCATAACAGGGGATATGATGGGAATATCATTATGCAAGCTCTCGGAAGAGATACGGAAAAAGACGAAATCAGATCCATCCCCAACACTATGGGGAATTATATGATTATCTCGATCGGCCGGCTGAACTTAATCGACTTCATGCAATTCATGAATGACTCGCTCGCTATTCCATCGTAGAATCTGAAGAAGATCTTAAGATCACAAGCGATGGTCTTGCAGATGCTGAGCTAGAATTGTTGAGTCCCAAGGGTGTCTATCCCTAATCGTCTTTTTATTAGGGTGTCAATCCCTATGTCGACAACCATGACCGATTGGATGAGGCTTGTCTACCACCAAAGGAGACATTTTACTCTAAGCTGGAAAAGAGTGGGTAAAAGGATGAAAATTTATGTCCACTCGCAAGATGTCTGGAGAAAGCTTAAATGTAACTTCTTCGGTGCCTATGAAGTTGTCTTCCGGAAAACTGATGTAACGTTGCTGGCAGATGTGTTCGAAAATTTGACGAAGGCATTGATGAAACACTATGGTCTTGATTCAGCCCACTACTTCAGCGTCGCAGTAATGGCATGGGTTGCCATGCTGAAAAAGACTGTAGTCAAACTCGAGCTCCTGACTGACATCAATTTGCACCTCTTCTTCGAGAATTTTTTTGGTGGGGATCTCGATGGTCTTGAAAAAGTTTGCCAAAGTTAACAATCAAAGATGTCCAGACTATGATGCTTCAAATCCCAACTGTTACATATTCTATCTGGACGCCAACAATCTCTATGGCTGGGCTTTAATGTAGCCACTACCCGTTTACGGCTCCGAATGGACTCTGCCGGAGCTAGTTAAAGTTTTAGGGGCAGCTGATGATGCGCCAGAAAGCTATGTCCTTGAGGTAGACATCGAGTACCTCGAAGAGCGAAATTATATCCTATGACCAGCCCCCGAAACAGTGATAGTATCCGAAGACTGGTTAAGTGAGAATCAAAATAATCTAGTTGAGAAGTTTAAGTGCAGATGTAAGGGGTGTGTTAAGTTTGTGCCCAACCTCCGACGTAAGGAGCGGTATGCCGTGCTCTATCGCAACCTGAAACTCTATCAATTGCTTGGTATGATAACAACAAAAATCTATAGGGTAATGAAATTTGAGCAGGAGCCCTGGATGGCGAAAAACTTAGGAAAAAGGCCAACTCTAAGTATAAAAAAGCCAGCTCTAAGTCTGAAGAAGCTAGATCTTTATTAAAAACTAGATACGCATAATATTTCAAACAAATTTAACATCAGAAAATATTATGTAGAAGGGAAAACCATTATTGCTCTGGTTTTTAAAGTGGTTACATTAAAGCACAAAGTTCTAAAAGTTTCTATCATAAAAACATCATCTGTCATCTAAAAATGTCAGATAGGTAAATCATTTTATCTATGGTATTTACTTTTGCTACCAGTAATGCAATGATCTTGCAGTTGACTTTCCATAAAAAAAAGAGAACAAATATGTGACTCAATTATTTTCTCCTATATCTTCTTCTTAAGTATGATGTACACCTACAGCAACAAAATTGCAATCGAATAATTGCAACTTTGTTGCTGTTGTTGTATATCATACTTAATGTACAACTAAATTCGCGGATTTGGTGTCACAGTACAATGGTTCGGGTGAACTTTCAGAATGAATACAGAAATTGGAACTGGTAGCCAAACTTCAAAAAGTTGACGAGTTGCACGTGGTGCTCCCCTTATTTGTTCCTGGTGGGGCGTTTGCCGAAATAACGTGTAATAATAAATCTTTAATTGTTACTTTTTCACTGTCTTCGTGAATATCGTTACTCAATATATATACATTTGCAAATACCCCCAAAGATATAATAAACATTATAAACAATATATGACGCACCCACAACGTTCCTTCTGACATAACACAATATTAGTTTAAATATAATGCAATTATTTACACTAATTACAATTTGTATATAATGCAGTTATTTACGCTAATTACAATTCCTACTAAGTAACACCAATAGTTAATAATCCTTAGTTATTCTTTTAACTAACATTCAGCCGCGTTTTATATGTAGAACAAGGAAACATATTATTATTAGTCTGAAAATTTTGTGATCAATTATTTAGTAAAGGTTATATTTATAATTTTACATATTATTTAAAAATTATAACGCTTTTTTATTTAAAATTGAGAATGAAATCAATTTTTTACTGATATCTTTTGTTTTGAAATATTTTTAAACTTAGTAACTTTTAAATGATATAAATTTACACATTTAGTGAAAATATCACGAAAATACTTTTGTTCTAAAAGAAGAGAAGATTTTAAAAGATTAGTTTAGTAGGTTGTTATCATATCAGGAAACTATATATGGATTGTAAAAAGATTAGATAAATAGGCTGTTATCATATAAGAAAGCTTTAATTGATTACAACATCTATTTGCTAAATTGATTCAATTTCTGCTAAAATTAACACAATGTTGCAATAATCTGCAATTATTACTTATTGAGCAATTTCCAGGTACCAGGAAGAAAGAAGTTGATTTTTGCATTTTAACAAAAGACTTGCTAAAAGGACTAGCAAAGCCCACCCTTAAATAAAAGTAATATTAACCTAAACCAAAAGAAAAAGTTTTGATCACTTTGCTATTATATTGTTTAGCAAAAAACATTCAATAACATCCAACACATGTTTATGTTTCAGGTGATTCTGGCTATCCTTGTAAACAATATTTAATGACACCTTTTTCTAACCCAAAAATGAAGAGTACACACATGTTAAATGTTGTTGTTGAATATTGTTTTGGTATATCAAAGATCCAATATTTATAACAATACCCTTGTCTTAACATTCCCTTACGAAAAAAACTGCAAAATTCCATAGCTATAATAATATCCTGAATTGTACTTCACAACATTGCCCTTCTACAAAATGATTATTGTGGAGGCTATGAAATACAAAATAGCAATGAAGAATATGGTGCTGAAGCATTCACTAGAGATATTTTTGCAGAAACAAAGAGAAATCAAATTTTGGACTGATTCTTTTTTAAAAAAATTTGTGTCTGATTATGGATAAAGGGTCTAACAACAAAAGCATTATTTGCAAATATTGGATCTGATATTGTTGAAAATAATTATCCTTGCATAGAATAATTCTGTTGTGTTGCTTTTTTAAAACTTTGTGAAAATTTTAACTGTGAAAAACTTCACAAAGTTTTGTTTGTATTTTTGCTTTTTCTGGAGTGAGTTTTTTTATATTATCTATTTCAATTAGTTTTTGCATTAGTTCTTTATCAAAATCATGACTTTCATTATATTGTTTTTTTGTATTTTTTTTTTAATAAGGGATTTTTGTTTAACGTTAAATTTTGTTCTTCATGTGTTAATGAGCAAGATGCTATCAATGGTTTCTTCTTTTCTTTTCTGTTTCTATAAGTGGCCCAATAATTTCAGAAGACCTGTCTCCATATGTGATCTCGATTGACTTACATATGTAAATGGTATGTATATGTATATATATATATATATATATATATATATATATATATATATATATATATATATATATATATATATATATATATATATATATATATATATATATATATATATATATATATGTGTATATATATATATATATATATATATATATATATATATATATATATATATATAGTATTGTAGAAATTATGTTAATACTTCCAGTAAGAGTGCTCAATACAGCGTAGAATAAGTAGAGCGAATATATTATTATTATAATACAAACTAAATAATTAGCTTGGTTTATATTACATTACTTAAAGTTTCACGCAATAGCGATCATCAGATGTTATAAACCGTAAAAAGCTTTTTTCGGTTTATAACATCTGATGATCGCTATTGCGTGAAACTTTATGTAATGTAATATAAACCAAGCTAATTATTTAGTTTGTATTATAATAATAATAATAATAATAATAATAATAATAATATATATATATATATATATATATATATATATATATATATATATATATATATATATATATATATATATATATATATATATATACACATATATATATATATATATATATATATATATATATATATATATATATATATATATATATATATATATATACATACGCACACACACACACACACACACACACAGACACACATACACATACATAGTATTATGTAGTATTAGAATTGAGAAAACTAATTTTGTTTAAAGTAGTTTTCTCAGTATTTGTAAAAAAAAACCGTTATTTTCATTAAAGTATTAGAAAAAAGATAAGTAAAAATACATTCTAGTATAGTATCATCCCCAAAAGGCGTCAAAATAAAATTCTGTATTTTCTAGAACCATTCCATGTATTTTAATTCAAATGGAATCTGTTGAAATGGAGAAATCAAGAGTTATTGTCTTGATCACTTAAGTGGTACATATGACCAACCGTTGTTTACCTTTAACTTAGGATTTGGAACTGAAAGTGCCAAGATGAATTTATTTTCTGATGAAAAACAGATAGCAAGACCGTTTTTTTTTTTTTACTGTTATTAACTTTTTATTTAATCGTATATTATACAAATATCATTACACGAACTTGATTTATTAAAAGGTTTTTCCCGTAAAAAAATGCATTACCGCTATTGGTGACGAAGTGCTTTTTCCGATAAACGCCCTGAATTCAACCCCTCGACTATTTTTCAAGTTTGACTTTCTCAAGCACGAACTTGAAATTTTCAAGTCTCGTTTACGCATTCGCTCAAGTCAAATTTTCAAATCTGACTTGATAAAGTCGAACTTGAGATTTCAAGTCGAACTTGACTTAACACGTTGACCGCCGTGTCAGCCACCGGTGGCCGACACCGGGGTATTCCAATTGAGCCGCGTCCGTAACCGGTGGCCGACACGACATATTAACTTTAGCTTGTCATTCTGCCCTTCGGGGGCAGAATGACAAGCTAAAGTTATCACTTCAAAAATATCTCAAAACAAATGAAGTATCACTTCAAAAACATCTAAAAACAAATGAAATACTTTTATTTTGACCTATTCTATTTAAATTAAACCTAAAACGTGAAAATAATTTTTTGACATTTTACGAAAATCCTATTGGCAGTCAACGTGTTAAGTTCGGTTCTTGCATTCCGCCCTAAGAGTGGAATGCAAGAACCGAACTTTAAATTTGAAGTCGAACTTCAAACCTTAAGTGCGACTTGAGCGATTGCATAAACCGAACTTCAACTCAAGTCAGACTTGAAAACCGCCAAAAATAGAACGTTTTCAAGTCTGACTTCAAACCAGACTTGAGAGAGCAAAAATTCCTTCCAAATGCAAGAAGCGGACTTAAAATTTCAAGTCAGACTTCAAATCTAGAGTCTGACTTAAACGGAATCCAGGAAGCAAACTTGAACTGAATTTAGATTTGAAAAACGAGAATTTTTGAATTTTCAAGACATTTTTTCAAGTCTGCTTCAGACCAATCTTGAAACCAAACTTGAAAAAAAAAACAAACCGCCATTATCATTTTGCTGATGCGTAACAAAACTTTACTATTACTATATAACTTATTACAACCTTTGCAAATATGAAAATGAGTTTTTAACAGGCAAAAGTAGTTACTTGGGTATATTGACGTGATTAATTAAAAGATTACATTGTGAAAGCATATTTGTCAATGAATTTATTATAGAAAACTGAAAACCATCATTGTGAAAAGGTGTGTCATTTAAAACTTCCTGTAACTCGTATGTAATGATCCAACATGTCATATTATGATGCCATTAGAAATGCTTATTAGCATTTTGAAATGTCGAACGTCCTAGCACAATAAAATCCTAACAACTAATCAAGACCTTACACTTTTAAGATAATAAACAGCCTTGTTGCCTAATTGTATTCAAATATACCAATTCCACAAGGCTGTTGATTAAGGCACGTTTATGTAATACAGTACAAAAGTAAATTCCATTTAGTAATAACCAGTTGCTGTTATACAAAGAAGTGATACGTGTAAAAGGAGTAAAAGAGAGTTCATGAGAAGAAGTTACAAAAATATGAAGTATTTTAAAAAAAAACTTGTTTTAAAACACTCAAAAATGAATCGGTATGAGCTGATTTTTAGAAGAAGAAGAAGAAGAAGAAGAAGAAGAAGAAGAAATATGCCAAATCACATACCAAGGTTTATTATTGACAGAGCCAATCTTTTACAAGTTTACAACAATATAGAATATAAAACGCAATACAGATTTTCAAAGAAACAGCTTCTGTTGGAAACTTTATCTACTGATATCTTTTGTTAGCCATTTGAATTGAAATGTTCTTAACCACTTGACAAACAGTCGACTGATTAACTTTCAGCTTCTTCAAATCTCCTGTTAAGGTCTTCATAAGTTGTTAGGATTTTATAATGCTAGCATGTTCGACATTTCAAAATGCTAATAAGCATTTCTAATGGCATCATAATATGACATGTTGGATCATTACATACGAGTTACAGGAAGTTTTAAATGACACACCTTTTCACAATGATGGTTTTCAGTTTTCTATAATAAATTCATTGACAAATATGCTTTCACAATGTAATCTTTTAATTAATCACGTCAATATACCCAAGTAACTACTTTTGCCTGTTAAAAACTCATTTTCATATTTGCAAAGGTTGTAATAAGTTATATAGTAATAGTCAGGTTTTATTACGCATCAGCAAAATATTAATGGCGTTTTTTTTTTTTTTTTTCAAGTTTGGTTTCAAGATTGGTCTGGAGCAGACTTGAAAAAATGACTTGAAAATTCAAAAATTCTCATTTTTCAAGACTGAAGTCAAGCAAAAAGCGAACTTGAACTGAAGTCAGTTCAAGTTCACTTCTTGCATTCCGTTCAAGTCAGACTTCAAATTTGAAGGGGAGCACATTTATGGGGGCTATTAAAGGAAAAAGTGACTCTTTAAGTGTCTCAGGGAAGGTATAAATAATTCTCCACAGGTATTATTCATGATCACCTTCGGATCATGGTTGGTAGCAGAGGGTAGTTTTCTTCACAACGGAAGAATGGTAAAAAGAAGAAATCAAAAATTAGGGAATTAAATGGAAGATCAACTAATCGTCCAAAGTGAAGTATCAGCATTAAACAGGAATAAAACAATTTTAAAATCTACGTTTACGCAAGCTAAACATCAAATTATTCAACTTCTTGGAGACGACGATTCCACATGTAAAAACGAGTTACGCGATTTGACTCATCAATTAACAAAAACACAAGATGAAGTTCTCGAGTTGATGGTTGATTTATCAAAAGATGCGAGTTTCTGGAATCAAAAGAAAATTTAGAAAAATTCAATCAAGAAACTGAAAGTATAAATGGCGAGTACACGGAAGCGATGGAACATGTAAATAGATGGATATTGTGCAATGGAAGTGAAAGATCCAATTTTGACCAAGGGAGGATCGTAAACCTACGCTGATAACGGAAAAGCAACAAATGATCAATGGTCGAGTATTCAAAAATTAAAGGACAAAGAGAAAGATAATAGCGAATATTGATCAATCAAATCTACATATAGCCTGTGTACAACAAAAATTTTAACAAATGATTTGGATGAAAAGACTAAAAAACTTGGACAGGATTTAAGGAAACAACTAAAACGAGTCTCTGTACCAATGTTCAATGGCGATAAATAGAGCTACGAAAATTGGACAGCTTCATTCAACGCATGTATCGACCAAGCTCCAGCGACAGTGGAATATAAATTACTTCAGTTACGTCAATATTTATGTGGTGACGCATTAAAAGCAATTGATGGATTTGGGCATTCATTGTTTGCCTATGAAGTTGCGAAAGAAAGACTTGAAAGAAAGTATGGTGGAACGAGGAGAAAGGTCCTCATGTAATTGGATGAATTGAACAACTTCAAACCTATGAGGGAAAACCAACCAAGAGATGTGGAAAAATTTGCCGACTTGTTGGATGTGGCAGTAAAAAACTTAAAAGAAGCTAATAGAGCTGAAGAACTTGGTGATGGAACTTTATACCACCAACAGCAAAAAAGGTTCCAGAGGTGATGTTAATACGATATAAACGTTGGGTACAGATGAAAAGAAAATGTTAAAACTCTAAAAAAGTTTATTGTTGAAGAAGCAGATTTTCAAATGGCAGCAACAGAGACTCTTCATGGCTTAAAAAAGGCACTGGTACTTTACTAACAATGATCGAAAAAAGAAAATAAATTGGATAAAGAAATGTGCTGCTTGCAAAAAAGAACATAATATATGGCAGTGCCCAAAATTTAAAAATCAAGTTGTTGAAAAAAAAAAGAGAAACAGCAAAGAAAAGTAAACTCTGCTTCAGATGTTTGAATTCTAATCATTTGTCAAAGGAATGCAGGAATACAAGAATTTGTGGGATTGACGGCCGTACAGATACTCACAATCGTTTGCTTCACTAAAAAATACATCAAAATGAGAGAATTTCGGAAGAACCCAAGAAAAAAGACATGGTAATTGAAAACTCTCATACATCAAATATCCAACTTTATTCAAATCACGTTATGAACTGTATATCCTTTCGAACAGTGCCGGTTATTCTTCGTAATGGAAAAAAAAAAATTTGTAGTTAACGCCCCAGTAAGCACAGGACGTTTTTAATACGTTTTAATTCCGTTCATTTTACGGTCGGACGTTTAAAGAACCAATGCAAACATTTTAAAAACGTTTTTTCATAAACATTTTTTTGAAAGTAAATTTTAAACGTTTTTCAGACGTTTTTTTTTAATTACATGCAGTTTTTTTTTAACGGTACTTGCTATAACTTTATGTAAGCATATGCACTTGATGGCTTAAACGTTGATTAGACGAATCATTTTTTTTTGGTTAAAATTATTTGAATCAACATTGTATCTTTTATTCAACCAACGGATTGTGTTATTTTCGTGTAAAATTAAGTTATTAAATATACTTGAGTGTTTTTAGTTCAAAACATTTGTTTATTTCTATTTTTATTACTATTTATTAAAATCAACCACACCATAGAAACTTAATTCTGTTAAAAAATTTATTTTAAATGTCTGAAAGTTATGTCAATGTATAGAAATGAATAAATAGTTTACTGTCTATTGCACAGAATGTTGAAGTTAAAAATAATGAATATCTCATTAACTTTGAAGACCCAAACATTGAAACAATAAACACAGGTATAAGTTTAAATGAATCTGATACCATATTAAGTGATACAGATAACTTTAAAAGTGAAATTTTTTCTTGTAGTTCTGATAATACCAGAAAAAGTTATTTAGATAGACAAAATATTGAGGAGACTGTTGAAGTGTTTAATCTATGGCAAGAATTAACATCTTGTGTGGTTAAAAACCAATGGTCTCATTCTTCTGTTAATGAATTGTTAACTATCTTACAAAGTTCAGGGTTGAATGTTCCGAAAGATGTCCACACACTGATAAAAACACCTAGGAAAGTCTCTACCATTAAAAAGTGCGGTGGTGAGTATGTTTACTTTGGATTGCTCAATGGTATTTTGAAAGTATTTAATGGAACACCTTACACTAAAAATACTAAGACTATAAGTTTTTCCATTAATATAGATAAAATTCCTCTTTTAAGATCATCCAGTACTCAGCTTTGGCAATCCTTTATTCTTCTGAAGGTCTTGACGTATTTACTGTTGCAGTTTTTTGTGGCACTGGGAAACCTGATTCTCTGGATGACTTCTTAGAGGACTTTATTAACGAATAAAAGGAATTAAACGAAAATGGTTATATTATAATGATCAAAAGAGAGCAGTGGAAATTCTAAATTTTATTTGTGATACTCCTGCGAGATGTTTTTTAAAACGTGTTGTTGGACATGTATGCTTACAGTGACGTTTCGTATTCATGGTATACAAATAAAAAGCTTTTCTACAGATGCTTAACGCACTAATAGTTGCCCAAAAGAAATATTGTGAAGGGAATGCTGAATAATGGGCTCGGGATAATTAATGACAAAAAAAGAGAAAGAAAGACAGAGTGGTTGCGTAAGAAAGCGGAGGAAGATGGTACAGAATGAGGCAGAAGCTTCAAATGTTTCGACTCCACAAGCTATGGAAAAGGCAATCACCTGAGAAAGACTAAGAAAGTTGTAACTTCAAAGTTATGATGACAGTTCTAAACAAAGACGCAATGACATTCTCGACAAGCTCTTGGTAGGAAAGACTATCCCTTAAATAAAGAGGCCAAAGAGAAGGTAAGTTTATATTGATAACATGCAGATCAATAAATATTATTGATGCAAAAATAGTTATCTGTATTTGTTTTCTTAGATCCAATCACGTCACATGCTGTTTGTTCTTCGTGAGGTGCATGCGGTTTATAAGAAATTGAATCCAACCTTTCTGATTTCCCTCAAAAAAATTTGGTACCTGTTTCCAATTTTTGCCAAAAATTGGATGCAGGGAACAGAATTTTCCATTTTTTGTCAAAAACAAACGCACATATTATGTGAGATGTCATATAATGTGTGTGTTTGTGTATAGCATGCCGACATGGACTTGTTGTTATTAAGTGTGTAAAATGTGTGTCCTGAATTCCCATGTAACCCTCCTGCTGCGTTTGTCTGTAATGATGATGTGTTTGCTTGTAAGTTTGGTTAATGTTAGACATGTGGTCTTCGGCTGTTTGATACTATTTCGGAGCGGTTGTTGTCGTGCATGGAAGAAGTGCTGGAGAAGGAGGTAATCTTTTAACCTTTTAAGGAGGTAACCTTTGCATTGAGAAAGAGCATAGAAAGTTACAAGCGCTCCAAAGAATCTGTCTGTGATGAAAGAGAAACTCCCTCATTACTTGTGTCACACCCTAGTGAAACGGCGACAGAGCAATCACTTTCATCTGATTATGGACCAAATGTGCATCCCATCCAAGGCGAAGCATAGTTCAGGTCAGTAGCTACACTCATTATTTTAATTATCAGTTAAAAAAACTTGCTTGTAAGTGTTTTTATCAATTAAGCACATTACTTGTAATTTTCATTAATTTAACCCTTTAACAAAGGCATGGGGAAATAAACATTTCAGATCTTAGTTACCAGTGTGAAGCCGATTTATTTTTTCATGCTGATCATTTTAAATGGTCTATTTTAGGGTCAACATGTTCAGCTTTTATAGTGTAACGGTCTATTATCTTTGTTGTTTAGTGTAGCTAATATTTTAAAGCTTGGTTGCTATGGTAAATATTGGTAATTAAAAAATGATCTCATATGATGCCCGCCGGCGTTAATGAGTTAAACTTTCCCATTATTTGTTTAATAAATTTGTTACATTAAGATGGACTACAGTGATAATTTCCAAGTGACGGAGCCTGGTGTGGGAGTGAGACAAGTCTGAGGCGTTATTCATCACAGATCAGGCAGCGCAATTTAAGAACATTTTCATTGTCACCGCATTCTTCAAACTGTCATGCAGACTGGGATTTTTTATCTCTTGGAAACACTTTGCCACCAGCCATGACAATGCGGTAGTTAATGGCATTGGAGGGATGTGAAAAGTAAGGTGTGGAGTGAGATTCTTCAGTGAAGGGTGCGTGTTCAGAGTGCGGCAGATTTTGTGAACGTTTTGACTGCCTAAGAAATGAAAACAGAAGGATCTGGTTCCCTCTTCAGATATGGAAACCAACAAAGACCCATCGCAATTTTCTCCAGTAGTTAAAGCTCAACAAATTCAGGTAAAAAGTTTAAATTTTTTGAAACTCATAAGATTTATGTGTATTTTTATAAGTGTGTGTTTTATCATCTGGCTCCTTCATCATGATTAATTCCAGAAGACCTTGAGTACGTTCATATTCTTTTCCACTCACTAGTGATAAAGAACATGAAGACACTGGAATTAGAGATAAAGAATACTTTTAGCTACTTGTTTAACTTTTTTTAAGGTTAAATAGAAAACCTACACCTTGTGCTGTAAAGATCTTGCTATTGTTGGTAAAAGACTTGGTGCAAGACCTGCTGATGCACCTATAAATCTACGTTTGTTTTTAGTATTAAAAGCTGCTTGAGTTTTGCTCATTTTAATACGAAGTTCTTTACCAGTTATGATTTTGTAAAAACAAGCACGTCATTATTATTTGCTGGGCTTAATATCTTTCATAATTTAGATGAAGACTCACAGTACCATTTGATTTGATAACGTTTTATATTTTTTGATTTTGCCAATCAGAAATTTTAACTTTACATTAGAATATCTCACTTTTTAAAAATATAATAGAATTAAAACAAAAAAATTTTTATTTAAATAGTTTAGAACTTTTAGCACAATTGTGTGAAACGTTATCTTTTTGGTGGATTTAAAAAACCCGTTTTATTCTATTACGCAACAGTTCGCGATGCAGACCTTTATGATCCTTAATTTTATGTTCAACATTTTTATTAGTTTAATCTGGTGCATCATTTATATAACACATATTTTTATTTTATCTCATGGTATAACCTTTGACAAGCTTCTTTACTTCTGTTAGAGATTCAGTTCTTTCTGAGATTTACTAAAATTTTTAACTCATTTAAGCAATCTTATTTTTTTTTCTTTACTGTTTAAATTTGAAAAAACTTTATTAAATTATTTTCTTTTCTTTATTATTTCAGACAAATATACTTTTAATGAATTTATATCTTATGCTTCTTTATCATTTAAAGCGGAAAATTTTTTGTTTAGATTTAAAATTAAGAAAATTGTCTCCACCTATTACATTGATAAAATCTCTTGAACATTCTAATGATCACTTTTTTAAGTTAGAATGATTATTTTCTATGATAATTTGTTGTACAGTTCAATCACTGGTGCAAGTATATTTCAAATATATATAAGCATATAAAATATTTCACTAAAATGTAAAACGTTATTTTAAATGTTCTCATTAATTATTACTCATAGAAATGATAATTCCTCCACATCTTCTTATTTCATCACATCCTTTTCTTGCTCTTCATACGCTAGTTGTTGTTTATCTGTCATTTCATCATCCGAATCAATACAGTAGGATCTCTACACCTACTTTCTACTATTATAATACCATGCCATTGATGTTCTGTAATAGCAAACAAAAACTCTGCTTTTTTACCTGTTCTTTAGCACACAAATGAATGTAAATAAAAGTCACAGCTTCGTCATACTTGAATGCACCATGCGTTCTTTTTTTTTTCTATTTAAGAATGACCAAGATTTTTTTCAAGTTTCCATTTCCTCTTTTCTATACCTATTTTGTTCTATAAATTCAATTTCTGTTGCAAAGATCACATAAAAAGACATGTGAAATGTTTATTAATATTTTTTTGGTTCTTAAATCGTTGATTTTTGTGTGCTTCAATAATTTTAGTTATTTTTTGTAGTTGTTAATCATAAAAGATCGCTTGTTATAATTAATTCTATCTTCAACATGCACATTAAGACTATCTTTCTTGGTATTGGCATATAATAGAATTATTTTTCAATTGATATTACAGGCTTTTTAGCTTCTGTTAGAGACTCGTTCAGTTGTTCCATAGATTCTGTAAGACATCTACAAGTAGTTTGGTCTTTTCTCTTTAACTTTTCGAAATCTCGTTTGAGCTCATTTTCTTTCGTTTTTAATTCAGAAATATATGCATCTATTTTATATTCATGTGATGTTTTGTCGTTAAAAGAATTAAAAATTTCTTCTACTCTTTGAATTTTTAGCATTTTCCTTCCACCGCTTAAGTTGAAAAAATTTCTTGAATATTTTAATGATTTCTTTTTTAAACTAAAACGATATCAACCAATACTTTTTCCGTATATTTCTATTTCGTAAATTAGATTTTTTTACTATTCAATTCTATCATAAAATCTTTTTCTCAATCATTAAAATCATTTTGTCAGTTCTATCATGAGTTTTTTCTTTGCTCATCATTTCTAAAATAAGTAAACACAAATGATCGCAAAATATATGATTGCTACAGTATATTGAAGATTTCAAATAGTCATGCTAATTATTCGGTGTTTGTAAACCATAGCTATCAAAATGATACTTTTCGTTTTGTTTTTTATACCAAATTTCTTAATTTGTTCAACTATTTTTAATAATCTAAATTAAAAGTACCGCAGTGATTTTTTCTGTTTCTAAAAATTTTTATTTTGAAATCTTTAGGTGCTTTAATAAGATCAATCTTAGGGAGAGGTTTGTTATCTAGTAAAACTTAACCCCCTTTTATTTTCAATTCATTTTAACTTTATAACTTTTTAGTCTAGAACATGCAGAAGGAAAACTAAATAATAATCATAGAATAAATCGTTAAACAAGCTTCAAAACCTGGAGGTGTTGCCTAGAAATACTAGTGATTTAATTTTTGGTAACCTGGGTGTGGTGGGATAACACTATAACTTATTCTACTCATTAATCAAGGATGGCTTGTTTAGTTGTTTTTGAAAATTATCGCATTGTAAAGAAAGCAAAGATAAGCAACTAAAGGAGACAATATCTTGATTAAAGGAGACAATATCTTGATTAAAGGAGACAATATCTTAATTTTTTGATAATAACGAAGCAATAATACAAAGTATATCTGCTTCTTCATTCATTTAGGCAACAGAAAAAGAAAATGAGCAATTTTGTGATATTGAATGTAGTTTTTTTGAGTCAGGAACAGATGTTCCAGATCCTAGAGATCCTAGAGAACTACCATCGGAAAATAAAAATTATGTCATTTTTGCCGATGTGTTGATAGAGAAACTAATAAAATGCAAGGCTCATAATACTTGTGGAAACATATAAATGTTGCATTGACTTTGTACAAAATTACTCCAAACTTCCGCGACAATCGATACGTGAGAATGCAAACTTTATTTATCTATTTCCACAAGTCGCCAAAAAGTATAAACCATATCTATAATAATCATGTCAACCAAGAATAGTTCAACTTAAAAGTTTATAATTAAGTCATCAAACAGCGATCCGCATTTGTAGATCTTAATTTTAAGTTTTTCAATTTTTCTCGTCCTAAACGATTTCTAAGTTTGCTCTAAGTAATGTCGAAGGAGTTTTTTAATGGATCGAGAACCAGTTGCACAAGGGTAAAACTGCCATAAAGATTTGGCAAAATTGAAGACTAAGCTTCCTTTATTTCTGCAATGTTGCGCTTTTTACACGATCATTGAATAAAAAGTAAAAAAATATTTAGCATCTTTTTAATGGATTGTATCCAGTTATAAACTTGGGATAGACTTCATTCAATCTCAGCTTATTCTTCATAATTTCTATCAAATGTTCTTCTTCATTAAATATTAATTCTTCTTAATTAAATATTAAATTATTACGTAATATATATATATATATATATATATATATATATATATATATATATATATATATATATATATGTATGTATGTATGTATGTATGTATGTATGTATGTATGTATGTATGTATGTATGTATGTATGTATGTATGTATGTATGTATGTATGTATGTATGTATGTATGTATGTATGTATGTATGTATGTATCCATGTATATATATATTATTACGTAAGAAAGGGCATAAGAGTAGTAAACTTGAGGGTAAAATTTACCAATAAGAAACTTATTTATTCAAACTTGATCTCAAACAGTATCTTGATTTTTTTACAACATTTTAGCAGGTTATCTTCATACTTTAGAATTGGATTGTTTTCATAAACCTCTTTAAAATATCATCTTTGTACAGTCAACTTTTCCTCAAGTATGAGGTTTTGCCAAAACTCACCTACTTCAGACCATGTTGTATAATTTGCCTGCAATTATATCAAGCGCAATAATTTAGTTTATCATCATGTAAATCAAAGTCAATGATGTCATAAGTGCAGATATATGTAGTTTTAATATACTTATTATCATTAAATTTACTACATCCAGCTACAAACTAAATCAGTTATATCCCCAATCGAATCTAGCACCAGCAATTTTCAGTTGTGCTTGTAAATTTATTGCTTTTTCTGAGTTGACAATAGTGAACGACCGAAACTGAAACTTCAAACAAAGTCGAAACAGGCCGACACTTAAAAACCGAATTACAATTACGGTTTTACTGAACCGAAATTTTGGTATCTATTGTTTCGGCTGAAGTTTTGATTTTAGTCGTTCACTAATTGACATATTGTCAGTTCGAAAAGACATCTTTTTCAATTGAATTTTGAAAATGAAAAGAACAAACGAATGTTATCAACTTTAGTGGTTTCAGCCCGCACAAGTTCTCTCATTTTAGACATTTTTATTGTCAGTGCATACTACAAATACCTTTAAACGAAAGTAAAACTATACTTATTTCCATTATTTATTTTTTCTTTAAAAGTTTTTTTTACAAATTGCATTATTGATTTCCGATGGCTTTAATGTTAGATGCTGATACTAACAAAATACGCACTTTAATTTTTAAGCTGAAGAGTTGCAGACTTACGAAGACTTACCAATTTAATTAAGTAATTCATCATGTATTTGTTTTCATCTTCTTGTTGAGACAGTAAGCGATCGCAATATGCAAATTTTTCTTCTAACTGTATTGCGAACTCATCTAGAAGTAAACTTTAACAGAGTTATTTTATAAATTCACATGACTTGAGGAATTTGTTTCTAAAATCTCGTTTTAAGAAGGAAGTTACACAGCACTTGTTTAACCAGTTTTTCTGGCTTACACCTTTTTGATGAAATCTCTCAAAACGAACAAATCCAATGCAAATACAACTTGCGCCTAATTGAAGTAATAACTGGCAACAAAAGCATTAAAAACAACATCTTATTATCATGACTTGATGCTTTTTTAACGCTTCTAACTTTTTTTCTTGACCAAAACTTTCAATTGGGTTTTTATTGCCAACAAAATTAACATTAAAAATTTACAATTGCATCATACTAAATATTTTTGTTACATGTGAAGTTTAAATTAAAAGCTCGATTTGAGTGAAACAGGTCTTTGTAGTTATTTCTGAAAGATAGAATTCCACTGAATGGCTTATGATGCATAATAATATAGCAGATTAGAGGATACCGGGATGATTTGTGATAAAAGCAAACTTTTGAACATTTGCTCTTCTCTTGCCACTGAACCCAATTGCCAAATTTTGACGATTGAGTTCAGCTTCCAAAGGATCTCAATAGAAAAAAGAGACCTCTGTGTTCATTTTTAGTGAATCCAGTGAATTCATTACATTTGATAACGTAATACACCCCGAACAATAAAGCCCTCAGTTTCACACAACATCTTATGCTTAGTCTTAAAGGCTAGAATACTTTAGTTACATGCTTGTAAAAGGGTACTCGGTACCGATTGGAAAAATGTTTTTCTGCTAAAAACTAAACATCCATTTTGGTAAAAGAGAAAATTTTTTTTGTAAAGTTTTTTACAGTTGTAAAAGGGTTGCTTTTCAATAAAATTCTGTGGTTTGGCATAAATATAGTAATCAAGCAATATCTTTAAAATTATGAGAGATTAGAATGACACAAGCCAACAATAAAATTGAACTTTAGTGTTTGTTCGATGTAATTATTAGAGATGATTTTGATATTACCTTAGTGCTTCGGTGAATCGCGTCTTAAATTTACAGGATACTTAAATACGCAAAATCCGTTTTGAAAAGGTGTTTTGAGTTAATTAGGTATAAGAATCCAGGTAAATGCCAACAATAATAAAAGTTTTATATTCATAAAACAATAATAAATTTGAGTTTTTTAAAGAAGATTTGAATGCTTCAAAATATAAGCCACCTAACGTTTTTAATACCACGTTTACTATCACACCGCCTTTATATATAAACACGCATGTAAAAATGATATGAATTTTAAAAGACAAAAATGTAAGCAAAAAACTGATCACTGTTGTTTTAAATTCGCCATCATCAATCCAACTATTGATGATGGCAGATGTCTTCTTCATTTTTAATCTTTTTGTTAATTTTCAATTTGAGTTTGTGTTGACAAGAAAAGATTTTTTCGTAAATGATTGACAAAATAAATTGACAAAAAAAGATTTGAGTTTTCGTGAATCAAAACGTTTTTGAAGAAAATTTTTGGCTGCAATTTTAAAGAAGTCCTTGAAAGGAAACAAAAATAAAGAAAGGTGAAAAAGTATGGCTGGAAAATTCTTTTTTTAAACTCAACTTACCCTCCGATATTTCTATCTGGGCACCTTCTTCGTTCACTATACCACAAGGAACACAAGAAGTAACCATTATTTTGATTGGCATTCCTTGCTTTTTATTAAATTTTCCTGCAACAGAACATTTCCTGTTTTCTTTGTCCCAACCAAGCTTCGTTGGTTCAATCTTATTATGGATTCCAAGCCAGCCTAAATCGATGTAACAGGAGCCATGTAATAATATCAAAGGCTAAAAATAATTAAAATACGCAACTCAAACAAAATACCTTTGAAATGCGAAGTAATAAAATCAAGAATATGGTATTCGCTATTCTGCAGATCAATACTTGAGCACACCACAGTAAACGAGTCATTCAAGATTGATATAAACATGTTCATAATTATCCAGTTCATTGAAATGTTGAAACCAAAAAAAAACATTGGACCAAGAAATGAATTGGCGTTCTTAAACTGATAAAAGCTAAACTTTCCTAACAACAAGCCAAAAACAGAGATGATTGCTCTAGAGAAATTTATGTAGCCATCTAGTGAAACACCTGCAAAAAAAAGAAAGATATACCAAGCTGTTATGCTTCATCTTAAACTGACTCTTTTTATTCTCGTTTACTTTGTTTAACCCTTTATACTTGTTTAAGCTTTGATACTTTGATTTATTTTATGAAAAAAAACAAAAATCTTACTAACCAAATATGATATTTGAACAAACTATTATTGGACATAGGATAAGAGCAAATGATATTCCTAACATAGAGAGAGGATACCACGATATTTTAAGAGTAGATGATAGCATTGAAACTCGTTGATTGAAGCGAAGTAGTTTAATAAACTTAATGGTCACAAAGAAAACGACCAGGGAAATAATGTTGACGTAAATTGTATTCCAATAAGATGCGAATTGTAAATTAATAAATCGCTGTGGTTGCTTCTCTGGTAATCTTCTTAATAAATCTTTAGCAAATTGACCTAAAAAAAAACAGGCGTCTGTAAATTTGCATTGTTACAGATCCATAATCATCATTAATACTAAAAATGATATTCATTTTGGGTTAAAAAGGCGTCCAGAAAGGGTGAGTGGTGTTTCAATTTTAAATTACTTTCAACTTTAAATTACACATGGGCAGAACAGTCTGTCGGTGTGTGTGCGTGGGGGAAGGGGGATTAGTAAGGATGTGGGTGGTGAAATATTAAACAGATCGTTCCGAGAAACTTTAGTAGCGATGGAGTCACTCACCGGTCAACAGCATGTGTTTAGTGTCTGAGTATATTACCAAAACCAATTATCAATTAGTTATTGCACAGCGTTTTTTTTTTTTTTTTGTACTCATTATAAGATTCGAACCCCGTCTCACCAGAATATCATCTGAAAATGGATTAAAATGTTTGAATCAACTACGTTTACCATTAAAGTTCGAAGCGCTAATTTGAAGAGTGCCGGCAGACTCAAAAAACTAATTGAACGTGTTCAAAATTTAGTGAGTAAAAAACCAGCATTGTTTGTTCGTAAGAAAAGTCAAATATTAAAACTAAAAAAGTCAACTCTGCATGTGATTTTAAAGTACGACTTATATCTTAAAGTATGTAAAATTTAAAAAGTCTGGATTGTAAGACTGACTACGTTATCAGATTGAATTTCACTACGTTTAAGCTTCAGCAGGTTGATAATTTTGACATTTATTTATTTCAGAGGCAGTAACGGCTACTTCAAAGTTTTCAGTTTGTTGCTTCGCCTGTGATGTCTACCAAAGTATTATCTACCCCTTTCTTTAAAGATTGTTGAGGTTGAGCTTTCACTGTAGATACAAAGCAATACTGCAAAATAGTTTCAAGCTTTTTAGCTCTATCTTTGCAACACCTTCTTTTTGGCTTCTTTATATGAACATGGTTTCAAAATAATTTCACCACTTGTTATACATCAATTGATTTAACTGAAGCTAAAAAGGAGTTATTCTCCATTAAGATTCGTTGATTTCGAGAAAAGTTGATGTTAACTGGCCACCACTCAATCCAGATCTGAGACCTCTGCGCTTTTTCTTATGGGGATTTCTTAAAAAGTGGGTGTACAAAAGTAGAAGAGGATAGTTAGACAAATAAACCAGAAAATTGTAGCAGAAATAGCTTCACTATCTCAGACTTTGTGGTAAGGTTTACTAAGAAATCTACGCTCAATATTTGTGCCAGTAACGTATTGAATATAATTTAGATAAAAATTTTAGTAATTTTTTAATAGCCGTACATTTAAAATAAAAAATAAATCTTTTTTTGAGTATAATTTATCTTATTACTTTTAAACTTGTATTACTTTTAAACTACACGCAACCTTTCTAAACAGCTTGCACAACAAAAACTAGTTGACACCAATTTGATATCAACTATCGCTTTATGAGGAAAGTTGTTATTCAATATTCATAAGTGCACAAAATAACTTTTATTACCTCTATAAAAGTAGAAAAAGACTTCTAGAATGGAACAAAAAATTAGTCCAATTTCAACAAGATTCCAGAATTCCTTGCAATATTCCCTACCACTTCTATAAATAACTCTGCATTCACGGACGGAGAAAAGGATCATCAATAAAATAAATAACACTTGTGATCCTATGTTAGCTACCTCATTTCCTGCTGTAGACGTATACAACCTCATTGTCTCAACGTTGAAATAAGGTATCATCCCACCTGAAGGAGGAAACTCAAACACAATAGTTACCATGTTAAAATGATTTGTAGCGGCATTAAACAGAGCAAACTCTACGATTACAGCTCGTGTTTGGCGATCAATCCACTTTTTTTGTTTTAACAGATCGATAATATTCTTGTTTTTCCATTTTGGGAAAATTTCAATTACGTACCCTCCTCCATAATAGGTTTCTAGCGTCGCAGGTAGTGGATAGCTATCAAGGTTTTCAGAGGTTTGGTACCGCCAAGGCATGGTGTAAGAATTCATTTGAGTACTGTACTTTTTAGGGTCAGACCAACTAAAATTGAAATCACGAGTCTCCTCCAGAGATGATTTGTAAGCAGATAAACAATCATAAGTAAATATTTTTTTAACATCTTCAGCTTTTTGGCAAGAATCTAATGGTGAAAAATAAAGTATTAGTTTTTTTAAGAATCTTCATTATTCATGATAAAGTATTTTTATTACTAATATTTTTAATGCAAAAAAAAAAAAAAAAAGAAAAAAAAAACTAAAAAAAACGAACGTGGTTGTACACGGATCTGCCGAATTCTTACTCCGTTAACAATTTTTGACACAAGATCACTTAAAAACAATCTTCCAGGAAAATCCATTATTCGATTGTTAGACCAAGGTTCTGGGAAGACTTGAGGAAGAAAGAACATTTCAAGCCAATTCCAGAAATCGCAAGCAGATTGAAGCTGCAGTTAAGAGAATATTTTAAAAAGTACAAATTTTCATGTTATATTAACGGATTAATTAAATGTAACAGATAAATAGATGGATGTAAAATAAATAATTTTAGGTGTTTAAAGGTAGATTTATACTCTACCATGAATATTGAAACTACCGTTTCTTTCATTTATATGATGCTGTGAATATTTTTTTATTATTATCGTTATTTTTCTTACATTTCTTTAACTCAACTATTTCAATTTTTTTGAAAATAGAATAAATCTACAAAGAAGTTTACTCACCATAACATGGATTGCCGGAAAATAATCAAAAATGCCGGAGCATTTTTAGAAAAATGGAAAATATCTCCGGATCAAATATCGAAGATACAACTGAATAAAGAAATTAGTTTTTATTCAAAAACTTACTTGGCTAAAATTTACATATTCGTTTATTACTTTGGTGGATTGAAATTTGAAAAGATCAATTACATCACGCGTTTGGTAATACACCGTACTTTCTTGCGATAGATAACCAATATAAAAGACCAAGATTGCAAAGATAACATACAACATCAACTCATTTGTAATTTCATACATTTTTTTTTGGTTTAGGGATACTTCTTTCATTTTACTCAAGATAAAAGCATCGAGCGGTTTTACATCAATGTCTTCCATATCAAAGGTCTTCACGTCATGTTTCTGTTTGTTAAGCCATTTTTCATCAAACGCCAGCTCCTTACCTTTGAAAAGAAAATTTAAAATCTTTATTGGAAAAAATTAATTGTATCTTGAGAATTCTTTCCTTAACAAAAGACAACCCCAAGTCTAACATTTTTCTAAATTTGAGAACAGAAATGAAAATCAAAGCGAATTTGATCAGACTATGTTAAATATAGATATTAAGTATTGTAATAAAAATACAAGTTTTTAGTTAAAAAAAAAAACTTTATTTTAAAACGAATAAAATTTAAAACTGATAACACACTACCGACGAAAAGTTTTCAAATTTTTACTTAACCCTTTACTACTCGCGCCAAATCTTATACCTTAACTACTCGCGCGTTGTAATTTATACACCATTGTTAAAATTGTACTTTTATGAGACGATTATTTAAAATATTGAATTTAAAAATTATTTTAATTTCGTAACTCTATTTTAAAGTTTACAAAAAAGTATACATTTTTTACATATTATTTAAATATTACAGATTTTATTCATAATCGCCATCACTATCTATTACAGGATGTGCACACGATCGCCATCACTATCTATTGCAGGATGTGCACACGATCGCCATCACTATCTATTACAGGATGTGCACACGATCGCCATCACTATCTATTGCAGGATGTGCACACAATTGCCATCAATATCTCTTGCAGGATGTGCACACGATCGCCATCACCATCTATTGCAGGATGTCCACACGATCGCCATCACCATCTATTGCAGGATGTGCACACGATTGCCATCACTATCTATTGCAGGATGTGCATACGCATCGCATTTTACTTCAATTAACCAATGTCCTCAACATAGAAATTCCTTACAAGAAGAACATCTAATTGCAGTTACCCTGTTATTTTATCTCCTACAAAGATGACACTCTCTTCGCAATTTTGTAGGAGGCTTAACTGTGACCTCATCATCTTGCGGTGGTTTATATTTGTTTAAAAAATATTGAATGTCAGCAGGATGATTCTTCAACTTAAGACACACTAAGACAAAATCGGAGCAACACCATATTAGTAGTATATTAAACAAAAGATAGATGGTACTAACTCCGTTTAAGTTTGCGTGCGATCGTATAAATACAAAGATATATAAGTTTGATGTACAAAATACACCAGCGCGAGTAATTAAGGGTTAAAACAAAAATATGATTAAAAAATTGCAATGTTTTGGATGTAGTATCTTCATAAATCTTTGTAGATTAAAATAAAACCGTTAAAAACCATAAGGAACACTTTGAACGAAAGCAAATTTTAGAATTAACGGAATGGCCTACCCCAGTCCTAACGTTATAACTATCATAAAATTACTTTATAACGTAAAATAAACCAAAAATCTGTAACATTACGTAATCAAAAAGCAATGTGGATCTTCAGATGAGTCAAAGATTTTTTTTAATATAAATTTACTTATATTGTGGAAAATGTCAACATTAAGCAATAAAATTTTTTTAAAGTATTAACTGATAATATTATAACTCTAATTTATGAAAGCAATCCAAACATTAATAGAACGCCAATAGTCTGTTACTGAATGTAATCTGTAACCTAAAGTAAATTATTACTATTTTATTCATTGTTGAAAAATAATTGAAAATAAATTAATAGTCTTACAGTGCATATCAATTAAATATTTCTCTTCGACTGATTTTTTGACGAGCGCTACAAACAACGCCGTAAGAAGAATTTTTACTGGTTGAAATACAAATGCATCAAGTACCTAAGAACACAAAAAAACCATCTAAAGAAACATGTGATGCGAAAATTGTGACGCAAATGAAGCAATATGTAAAATAATTAACACCATCTCAAGTAAATGAAATATATCGCTGGCTCCGCGCAAAATCGGACTATCTGCAATCTCAGCGATTATATCATGGTAACTTGATATATAACTGAAGATACATATCGATTTTGCGCGGAGCCATCGATATTTTTATCCTGACACAGAAGCAACAAGGAAGACGTAATTGGTTTCAGAAAGAATTAAAAAAACTGTTAAAAAGTTTTTAATATCAATAAGATTATTAGAAGTTGATGGAGAAATATTGGAAATTAGTTAAGAGGTTACATTTAGGCGTAATTTTTTCGCAATGTTTGACGCGTGAATGGTTTAAATCATTTACGAGCAATAGTTTAGATATATTTTTTTTTTTTAAAAGAAAAAAATTTATATAGAAAAATAAATTTGGCTTTTGCAATGAAATTTAAAACAAAGATTAATTCTCTATATCTCATTCAATGGCGATGCAAAAAAACTCAAGAAGGTAACCCTCAACTTACAACTGATACAGAGATGCTTGCTAACCAATCTAAAGACGTTTTGTTCCCAAACTTCATTCCATACGATAAAACAACATACCCGCCACCCAAAATCATTGAAATACAGATGAACCATGTAATATATAAAAAACCGTGTGGAAGGTAGAAAAAATCACTCTTCGTGTGCTGCTTTTGTGGTGTGCTTCTGTTATTTATTTTTACATGACCACTTACATCTTTTATTTTTGAAACTAAACAAATACGAAACAAGTTAAGACAAAATTTCATATATAGTGTCATCAAAGAGAGATAAAACAGAGTCGGTTGTAGCTTTGTAATAGCATTCCTAAAATAACATTTTTATCGTCCTAATCAAATTTTTCCCTCCGCTATGTTTTTAACGTTTTTTTGAACAAAGAAATGTATTTCATTTTCTAGAAGCCAGCACGTTTCTTTATAATCAAAGAAACTTTTTTTAAAAATAAGAAAACGCTAGACTTACGTTTTCTCTTTCGAGACCCATGCAAAACTAAAAGTTGAAACTTGCTCTTCCCGAATAGTTCTCCAAATTTCAACTTTCTCGCGGGTTTTATAACTCGAAAGAGACCAGCGAGGATCAAATTAACTGGAAAAGTAATGCAAGCACTAACGAAACCCACATATAGCTAAAAGAAAAAGAAAACAAATTTAAATGGATCAACACGTTAGGACACTGGGACGAGATGAGTTAACTAATCCTGCAACTGCATATAGAAATAAATATGCTGCTTTTTACCTGCTGCCATGTGAAAGTGTATCCAGCAACTTTATTTTCAGTTGCCGGAGTGGCTGGTGGCATACTTTTGTAATACATACAACTCGCTGTCATTCCCATCATCAGTAAACATATAGCGACAGAATATCTCTGACATCGAGTAAAATAACTTCTAGGGGGGCGAGCATAAATTGAAAACCATATGTGACTATCAGATAAATCATGTTTCGTCTTTTGTGAAAAGATATAACTAAACTCGGTTATGTCGTCTGATCCAGACGCCGGTATGCAGCAATCAACTGAACAATCACCTTTGTCTGCGGCAATCCAACGATTTGCAATGAAGTAAAAACATTTATCAGTTTGGAGATCAGTAACAACAATATTCCTAAACAAGGATGTTTTTACATGAAAAAAAATACCTAAAAAAAATTCTTCTTTTTCGAATATGAGTTATAATTGAATAAATCCAATTAAATCTTTAACGAATCTGACAAATGAATATTATTGTAATTTAAATTATTACTTAACCTTAAATACCATCCTCCGCCTTTATTGTCATGCCAAATACGAATGTAATTTAAGTCACCCAGGCAACTGTTTGTTGTCATTATAAAGAAATCAGTGCTTGACCTCTGGAAACATTTTCTTTCTCCGTCTTTTAAGCGTCGCACTCCCGACTCGCATAATTCACCTAAAAAAAAAACAAATTGTATTATACACCTTGATTTTACAAATAGATAAACAAAATGATTAATATAAACAATAACAATGTATATTAGTAACAATTATGTATATAAGTAATAAGTATATAAGTAATAATAATGTATATAGAAATTATGATTATGTATATTAGTAATAAAGCAGCTTTACTATAATGATAACTTAAAAGTTAAAAACATTACTCATAAGACTAAGGTAGGCTAGTAAATATTTCATAATGAAAGATTTATTAGTAACAATTACTTAACTAAATTATCAATTTAGAAAAAAGGTAGACATGACATCAAATTATGAAATTATCTTTTAAAAATTACTACAAAAGAGGTTCGACTTTTTTAAAGCTGCACAAGATTATAATAAAACTGATATAATATTAAAAAAAGAAAAATGAAAATTTTTGAACATTGTATAAGAATTTTTCTAAAAGCAACTTAGTGAGAGTTAAAAAAACTAATCAGAATTTCAATAATCGAAACATAGAAGATATAATCGAAACATAGAAGATATAATCGAAACATAGAAGATATAATCGAAACATAGAAGATATAATCGAAACATAGAAGATGAGCAAATCAACATTAAAAAGTAAAAGAACTCAAAAGATGCTCACCTGTTAAGTTAAAGAAAATATTTGACATTGTTCCAGCACTCCTTCGAGTTCCGGTATTAACAGTGACTTCATACAAATACTGATCTTCTGGGCGGTTATCCAAGAGTGCACACACACCAAACTATAACAAGCTGAAAACATTACTAAGCAGACAACTAAATCTTAAAAGTTGATATCTTTGTAAATTGAAGATGTATTAAAAAATAACATTTATGCATTTTAGACTTGCCTTTGTAGAATCACTGATATCAAACCGTCTCATGATAAATAAACCAAGTACCCACACCAAGAGAATAGAAACAACAACAATTAGGAGAACATAACCCTCTTTTAATAACTCCCAAGAGGGTTTAGGAAGAACATTGGGTGCCACATAGAATCCTCCAAATGCAGTCAAATGAGAGCATTTACATTTAGTTACTACAAAATTTGTTGAGTTTAGATCAAGCTAAATTAAGTTAAAAGTAATGCACAAAAAACAAGAAAGAATCAAATTTAAACTGATTGGTCTCTAATTTAAGGCTTGAATATTGACAATATTTATAAAGGAATCCAATAACATAACCATTGTTTATGAAATGCTTCATTAATGGAACATTTTGCTCATAAAACGTTTCAACAACAATTCATTAAAAAACATGTTATAACAAATATTTTTTTTTTTTTGAAAATCCTTAAGAATGCGTAGTTATTAATCATTTATCTTTACAGTAAATTTCTTGTAAATAACTTTTTTTCTAAATATAAAAATAATTGGTGCAAAGAAGCATAGTCCAGTTATGCTAGAATGCTTTTTTATATTGTTTTACAATACAAAAAAAATGCTTTGAGTAAGAATACTTGCATCTTGCATCATTTAAAATTTTGAAAAGCTGAAGTTTAAATGAGCAGCAGAAACATTAATATATTCTTCAATTAAAAACTCTTCAACTTTTAATAAACTAAAACATCATTAAGAAATCAGTGATACCTCACATCCATCTGACATCCAACTACTTTTAAACTCATTCCAATAGTTACATTCAACACAGTATGATTTCATCTCATAGTCAAAGGTTCCACTATGTTCTTCCTCATCAAATGTATAGAGACTTGATTGAACTTGTAGAGGAGGCATTGGTCCATCATAGAGAAATGATAAATAAAGAACTTTTTCCTTGCTGAAGCCATATGTTGAGTTAACAAAGTCCCATAATAGTATTGAACCATCGGTCAAAAGTTGAGTTTTCTGATTTCTGTGCAAAGTCAAAGTTAAAGGAGGTTTTTGAGAAAATAAAACACTTGTTGTGCTATTGTAACCATTTTCATTCCCATCAAATATGGGAGGAACATTGCTTTTTTTAACCAAAGTTCGGTCTTTGTTTGAAATTTGTAGTTCAATATCATAGTCATTCTTAGTTGAGACTTTTCCATATTGAATTAAAACTTTAAGGGTGGTTTCATTGTTCGGATCATTCAATGGTGTAAACCTTAACAACATCTTGCAGTTTTTTGATGGTAGTTCAAGGGATTTGACTTTCAATTCAAAAGGAGCTCGTAATGATATATTCTGCCCTAAAACTTTTTCAGGTATATTTCTAATTGAAACGTGAATGGGTTTTGAAATATTTTTTAACTCAATGGATGTTCCGTTTGTGTTTGACAAAGAGAGAATTTGAGATTCAGATAAGATATTATCAGTTCGCTGTAAATCCCATGTATATGGTTGGTCCTTCATTCTTAAGTTCTAAATTAAGTATAAACAATTTTAAAAATTTCTTTCAAGGTTCTTTTACTTTTATTTTTCTTTTTATGTTAATTATTTTAATCAATTTTTAACTTTAAATTGTTTTAATCATATTCAAAACTGCTAACCTGAAACTAAACCGAGAACCAAAGAAAGGACATCAAAAAATTCTGTTTTTTTTTAAAAAAAAGATGAGTTTCTATTTTAGATTAAAAAATAAGTCTATTAAAAGGTTGCTGTAAATCAAAAACCGTTCCAATTACATATAATGTTTGTATATCATACATGGTATAGTTTATGCCGTATTTTTTAAGATACATTATTTAAAAAAAGGAATTTATAGACTAATTTAAAAAAGATTTTAGTATCTTCTCTAAAGAAACATTTTATCAAACGTTCACAAATTATTTATTTTTTTCTATTTTTATTTTCTTAAACAAACAGGAAGAAAAAAAAAACGATTTTTGGCATCTTTGGTCATTTTTATTTACATATATTTAAATAATGTCCTCCATTTTCTTTTAACTGGATGTTTAATATATAAATATGAATATGTAATTCGTCAATTTTGATGTAAAGATTGAATTACTGTTAGTATATAGATTAATCATGACTTAAAATAATATATGATTTTCAATTTGTAATAAACAAAAATTTTTTATGAATTAATGCTTCATTTAATGTTCAGCTTAATGCCCTATTGAGTTTGGTGTCCTGAGGAGCTTCATGAATAACAACTTCAATTTCCAGTAAGGAAACTGAAGCTGTCCAGCTTAGCCAGGTTAAATCAACTGTATAGTCGGCTAAGTCGGAGCATGTTTTAAATTTTTATGCAATAATGCAAGAAACTAGTTAATTGTTTACTTTTTTTTATCTTTTTAAAATGTAACTATACAGTAATAAACTTATACAGTAATCAAGTTATATATATTATAAATTATAATAAAATATTATAAATTATATAATATTATAATAAACTTATACAGTAATAAACTTATACAGTAAGAAACTTATCTTATACAGTAATCACTTACATTCAACAAGATTATTTCATTTTGAGATGACTCGTTAAAGAAGTTAGTTAGATTTGGAAATACAAATCCATATTCCTCACCACCACCATTTGGGGATGAACCAATAAACAAACCTCTTAAATTACTCCCATATTCTTTTTTAATAGTAAAAGAAAAAGAAGGTGTGTCACCAAAAGAAGCTTTTTCACTGGGAACTTTGTAACTCTGCATAGCATGCAAATAGTTGTCCACAGATCTCTTAAGTTTTGCCACCAAATCAGCACTTTTTCTAGCCTAAAAGATAACCAAGTGAGAATTTTTTTTTTCTTATTTTTCATTTCTCCTAAAAACGTTTATTCTTATATTTCTAAGTAAATATCAAAATTACCTTAAATGAATTATCACAAAAATAAGTAAAATAATTTAAGAAAAGATGAGAATAAAGCATTAACTCAACAAAGCATTCACAGAGAATAAAGAAGAGTATTTGGTCACCTGGTTTTCTCTATTTTTATTTCTAAATTTTGATGTGATTTCTTCAATTGGATTAGATGCAGAATCTAAAAGCGCCAGTATTGCTTAAGTTACTGTAATAAAACACAAGTTGACAATATTTCACAAGCTCAAATGTTTTACAAAGCAGCTGCAGTTTTTTTTATAACTAATGTACTTATAGCTTCTTTACAAAACTCTGGTAAAGGGTTACTTACCATTTGACACAGAGAATCTTACCAACCGAGAGTCAGCATTAAATAAGTTTGATACAGATATAATAAAAGATTGAGTGTTTATCTCAAATGCATTAGGACCAAGAGAATTTAAATTTTTGTTAGTCAGCAATCTAGTCATGTTAACAATGATATCACCTGCACTTTCCTAAAAATTAGAACAAAACATTGCCTAAATTAGCAGTTATAAATAACAAAATTACTGGTAACTTCGATGATTCCCACCCATAATTTTAAAAATGCTAACCAAAATACCTGCTACCAAAATACCTTCCACTGCATGGTTGTCAATTTATTGCCTTGAATGTGAAAACTTGTTTTAAAAAATGTCAGATTTTATGCAATCTTGAAAAATATTTTTGTTTAGCATTGAAGATTGTTTTTACCTGATCTTGGAAAAGAAGTTGACCAAAGTTTTGAGAAGTTATTGCTAATGCATCACCAACAACTTTAAAATCGTTCATATCATTTAAAGGGGCCTTCAAAAGTAGTGCAATTATATCAGTGAAAACCTTAAATAAAAATCTCTCATTAATAAATAAATAAAAAACTGCAACAAAAAAAATTTTGAAATATTATGTCTTACAGTTTGTAGTTGAACAAGTTTATTTTCAACTATCTGACTTATCTCTTCATTTAATAACTCAATTCCAGTGGCATTATCATCAACTTTGTCGAACATATTCTCTAATATCTTTAAATCTTGATTGACACCAGCACTTATTGATTGAAGGACATTTGACAGGCTTGTGAGTCATTCATATTAATATCTGTGATTATGTCTTTAATACTTATTTGATTAAACGGAAGCACCTTAACAACAACAAAAAAATTAAATTTTGTAATAAAGTTATATATAATACAATTAATTTTTAAGCAAAGAAAAGTTGAGCATGGACAAAATAGACGGAGGGAACATTCTTCATTCTTCTTTTAAGTATGTCTACACAAAAACCAGAACATTCTTGGAATGCATACTAGAAGATCTAATTTTTTTTTTGGAATAAACTTTAGTTTGATTGAAGACAAAAGAATTTCTTGAAAAAAAGAACTTTTAAGGCTATTTAAGAAAATTAATTTTTGAAATTAAAAGAAATTCTGAGTTGTTTTGAAATTTAACATAGTTTTGATGTTATTGAATAATTAAAATTCAACACTTGTCACCTTATTTTATACAAAGTTCAATAAAGTTATAATTTATGCAAGTTTATACAAAGCTACTACCTGAAGATATTGAACTTAAATTGCACACATAAAAAATGAAGAACAAAACTATTTGTTACACTGAAATCATACAAACCAATAAAAACATATTTTCGAATACATACTTAGAAAAGCCTTTTCTATTCAAAATATTTCTACTAATTTATTTACAAGGAATATTTAATAGAAAAAGAAAAGAAAAGAAAAGCAACATACCTGAACAAAAAGACTTTTATATTTTCTGTAAGCGTTATAGATCCCACTAACTAAAACATAAATGGTAACTGTGTAGTTGTTGTTCTTATCACCAGGACCCAATCTGAAATTCATTAAACTGGCTTGATCAACAGTCTTAGCATTGAGAATAGGGTAGGAACTGTGAGCGGTTGAGTTTAGGTTCATCTTCTGAATGCTACCATTGTCATAGTAAAAATAATAGTTCAAAACACTGTCAGCATCAGTCCATTCTTGGCAAACAAGTTTAAACTTTGTTATAACTGAATATCCTTTTTGAGGCCTGGAAATAAACAACAAAAATTTTTTAAAAACACATAGAGATGTTATGTTTTGTATCAAAATCGTTTAAAGTTGAAGTTTCTTCAAGTTAGTTAAAGCTAGTCTTAAAGTTGAAATTAATTAAACTTATCTATTGTGACACCCACTCCAACTCACTGAAATCATTTACAATTTTATTATAAATTTAGAAGTAAAAAAGAAGTTTAAACTTAGTGTAGGAAGATGTTTTTTAACAAAAGCTTTTCACTTAAAGTAGCAATTTTTAAAAATCAAGTTTAATATTGTAAGCCATCTATACAAATAAAATTTTAAAAAAAAACCAAAAGTAAGAAGAGAACAAAAAGTAAAAAAAACATCAAAAAGTATCATTTAGTGGCATTAAACAAAAAAAAATTTGAAATGATAAAACAAACAAACAAATATTTTGTTTGTTTTATAAGACATTTTTAGCAATTTGTGAAAAAAAAACTTTTGATATTATAAAACAGATTTAGTTTTCAAAATCTTTCTCTGATTAGTTAATCTATGTAATCATACCTGATGCTACAAAACCCTGGAGTTGGAAGTGAAGAAGTTAACCTTCTCACTTTAAAGAGCGCTTTAAATGATGAGCCTTGATATCCAACTCTTAAAATAAATGTGTAATTTTTTGATTCGAGCAAATAATCTACATTAACAACTAAGTTGGTGCTTGAGAAGCCAGTTGAAGTTGAATTTTTTTGAATCAACTCATCAGGAAACTTATCAGTATCATCTTTAACATCCCACTCAGCTATCAGGCTGTAAAATTTAATGAGCAAAAAAATGTTGTAAAATAAAATGCCATTAAAAAATAAAGTTCGTACAAAAAAAAAAAATAAATGAATACTTCACTGACCCCAGATTTAAACAATCCATACAATTGTAAGATAAAATGGTCCTTTCTTTCAAATTCAATTTCTTATCACAGTTTGCAAAGCATCTGCAAAAAAAAACCAGAGAACAACTTATTTAAAAGAAAAAATTAATTTTATTGAAATATCAAAATGTCTCTCAAAACTCATTTTAATATTGCAGTTGAGAGTTTTAAAATGAGATTTAATTAAAAAAACACAATGATTTATTAATATTAGAGTTAGAGTTTATAAAACTATCTAACCTATTCAATATACTTACACAAATGTTGAATTTGACTTACATTAGCTTAACATTTGGAACTTCTGCATCACTAAAATATATCTCCTGGACAAAAGAAGATGATTGAAAATCATCTTTTTTTTTAGTTCCAAAAACTTCAAACTTGTAACTAACACCTTCAAAGAACATTTCAGTATTAAAGAAAAGTACTGAGCCATTAGAATCAAACAACTCAATCAAATCAACCCATGAATCATTAAAACAGGTACTCGAGTTGAATTTTGAGATGGCTTCTTCTGAAACGTTCAAAATGTTTAAAGCAGCTGATATGTTGCTAGCAAGTTTACATTTCCATTTAAATGAGATCTCTTTTGACAGAATAGGACTTTCATTGTGGATTATAGCATTGATTGTGAAATTTTGATAAAATCTTTCACTGCCCACTTTTCTTTTATATGCAACTGTGCGAAAGTCACCACTTTCAATTTCAATAACAAATGGGGCTAGAATTATGTTGAAGTAAGCAACAGACACTGAAGAGATGCTGCCATAGGAAAATAGCAAAGTAAGAGTGTAAGAACCCACTTTTAATGTTTCCTTTTTGACAACAAATGAAGCTTTTTGGTTTTTCAAAACACCTTTTGTCTTTGTTTCATAATTACCAACTGTTAGCACCCAATCAACACTAGCATTTTCTTTTTTGCATAAGTTTTCATTTTCATCAATTGTAGCAATAAACTCTTTATCCATGTTATTAAAAAAGCTTACTGGGTTGATTTTGCTTCCATAAAAAAAGTTTATCTCTGGAAAAGAACAATTCTTTACTTGTATGAGCAATGTTTTGTTTTTAAACTCTACTTCATTTATTGCTGTAATTAAAATTGAGAAGTTTCCCTCATTTCTGTATACATGTGATGCAAAAAATGGTATCAAAATTAATTCCTTTGATTGGTCAAAAGTGTTATTTAAACCATCTCCCCAATATATTGTATAAATGACAAAGGAACCAGAATGTTGACTAATATTGAACTTGATTTCTACGCCAGCAGATATCACTATTACTTGATCTAATGATGTAAAGAAATTAGTGGCAATATTTATCTCTGATAAAGTGCAGAAAACAGTCACATTGGTACTACTAGATGAAACAGGTGTCATTTCCAACTTTCCTGTGAGATGGCTTCTAAATTTGACATTTACTTCATACTTCCCGCATTTTTCATATCTGAAAAATAGACTTTTGATTTTGATATTTGACATTTAATTTCAGGGTAAAAAAAAGTATGAGTAAAAAACTAAAAGTAATAAAAAATAATAAATATATTATAAATATATTTAGAGAATAATTTTTACAAAAATTTTTAAAAGCAAAAAAAAGCAAAACTAATGAAAATTGATGAGGAACAAAAAAATTGATGAGAATCAAAAAAAATTTTATTTCTGTAACTTACAAAACTGAGACAAATCTCCTTTATACCTGTAAGAAATGGAAAAGTTCTCTGAAACATTTGAAAGAATTAATATTGTTTTGAACACTTGTGCTTTTCCTTCACCAAAATCAATCAGCAAATTCACCAAGAAAGCATTTCTGACTTCAATAATTGCATCAAAAGATTCATCTTGAAGAATGTTTTTTTCAACAAACAGACTGTGCTTGATTATTTGAGAGAAATCAACCATGTCTAGAAAACCAAATAGTTTTTTATAACTCAACCCATAAATGATTAAAGCCAAGAGTATGAAAAAGAACGACAGCTAAATTTTTTTTTTAAAAAGAATCATAAATTACTCAAACTTTAGTCTAAAATAAGTTTTCATTTTCACTTGTTTAAAATAAATTAGAAAACTCACTTCCTTGACACATAAACTTAAAAGTAGAGTTGCAATTAGAACTGTTCAATTGGCCTTGTGTAGCTACCAAACAACCTACACTTTCAGGTTTATCCAGAAGCGACGATGAAACATTTCTTCCATCCAGCCATATCCACTTATCTTCTTGATTTGTTTTGCTTGCCCCAATCCAGAATGTTTCAAGGAAACAAGCATTCCAAATGTTACACAAATCACCTTCTGTACTGATAGCTAACCTGGTCTTATCCTTTTCACATTCCAACTTTGCATCATTCCAAGTCAAAGGGTTGTTGTAAAATTTATACATTGTTCCATTTGATCCATATGAGTAGCTTGCTAAAAGAGCATTACACTCCAGCATTACTTTCTCTTGTACAAACATTGAAGACAACTTTATTGTCTTCAATGAATGTTGTATCTGTATCGTTGCCCACACATAGAAGTGCTAAACTGGAGCTGTAGCATAATTTTGTTCTTCTCTTTAATCCATTACCACAGGAATAATCACAACCTGACCAGCTACCCCAGAATTCTTTAAAAAATTTTTTTACTTTATTTACTTTTAAAATAAAATTTACTAAATATAGCAAGTATAATAAATATATTAATTTAACTAAATATGTTTAATGTATAAAAAAATTGTTTTAAAACAAAATTTGATAAATAAAAGTATTTTAAAGTTTTACAATGAAACATAAAAGAAAAAACCATTTCAAATAAATTTATTTATAGCACTAGAAATGGTTTCTTAAGTAGAGTACAAGGTAGAATAGCTAAAAATATGATGTTTAAATCAGACTAAGTAGGACAACATTTTATCATGGCTGACATTTTAAATGCATACAATTATAGTGATAAAATAATTGTTGATAGTTTAACAGGTGTTTTTAAAAAATACAAGTTTGATATTTATCAATATGAAAAAGTAGTGCTTTGTAAAATGAATGTCATGTCTCTTTTATATTCAAGTAAAAAATAATTTTTACAAGTAATTTTTTCCTTTTTATAGGCTTATTTTACTAAAATTATAAGTAGTTTGGCGTATATAATTGTAAATTTGCATAGTTGGAATATCATAATTAGTAATCCCAGTTAATTATAAGTACTGAAAAAAATTAGACTGATAATTTTTATGACAAATATATCTTTTATGAACTATTTTAGTGCATTTGTCAAAATTTTTATGAAACGGTCAGAAATTTAGATCACAAATTTTATAGTTTCACTTCAGAGCAATTACTGATGAAACTTTAGTATGGTTAAGCAAGTTTCTTTTTATCTAAAATTCATGGCATTGCAAACAAGGTAACAATAAAAGTGATAGACAAAAAAAAAAACACAAAACATTTCATACTTACCTATGCATGTTTCATTACTGAAGCAATCAAAAATTTCAGAGGTTTAGAGGAAATAGGAAATAACCTTATTAAAATAGTTGATTAAAATAGTTTGTTTTTTTTATGGAAAAGAATTTCTAATTTACAGAAGTTAGAGATAAATTCATTCAGGGTTTTCATTAAAAAGTAGTATAATCTAGAATATTCATTTTTCATAAAACACATTAAAGCAAGTGACGTCAATTGTCAATTCCATAAAAAGATTTTAATAAAGAACTTCATTTTACAAGATTTTTAAAAAACTGAACAATTCTCTTTTTCAACTTTCATAAAGAGTGTTACCCAGAAGGTTCCTTGAGGTTTCTTTATTCATTTATTATGCTTGGTAAGTTGTTAATACTATAAAACTAATATATAGGTAAATGAATAACAAACTTGTTCTACCCAAAATATTATTGAGACAAGCAGAAATTTCACTGCTGTTTCCAGAACACCATTCAAAAGTACTTGTACTATTGCATATCCGTGATCTTTTCATGAAACCATTTCCAGATGACAAATTGCATTTAGACCAATCACTCCATTGGGACCAATTTACTGGAAAGAAGTGAACTCATTTTAGAATGTACTTAACGCAAAATATCAACTATTGAGAGAATATTATTTGAAATACACTTTTAAAACTAACACACAGAAAACCATATATATAAAAACATACAAAATATACAAAAAACTATTTCATGTTAAATTAAAATCACTATGTTAAGGGATAAACCATTCGTTGTCATAAACATATATTTCAAAAGTTTTTGATAAGACCTTAAGAATAAGCTAGACACCTTCACAAGTGTCATTGCTAAAGCAACTTATCAGATCTTTAGAGGTAGTACTATTTTCCCAATAATCATTCAAACAATAATCTTGAGTCCTTATCCTCCATCCATATCCGCAAGACACATTGCAACTTGACCAATCACTCCATTGATGGCTGATCCCTAACATTTATTAAAAGAACTTTAAAATCTTTTTAAACTTATTATGTGTGTATATATATACATATATATATATATATATATATATATATATATATATATATATATATATATATATATATATATATATATATATATATGTGTGTGTGTGTGTGTGTGTATATATATATATATATATACACATATATATATATATATATATATATATATATATATATATATATATATATATATATATATATATATATATATGTATATATATATATATATATATATATATATATATATATATATAAATGTATGTATATGAAAAGTATACAAAGTAGTTAAAAATTTAAAAACTTGAAAAGTATTTTATTAACAACTTTGCTGTGCAAAATTTATAAGTAATATTTATACCAGATGGTCCAGTAATTATTACAAAATTTCTTATGAATCCAGGTTGAGAATCAAGCCATGGGTTTCCAGCATAAACCTCTACGTTGGAAACCTCTATTGTTTGATTATTTACAACTGAATGAATTATTGTTCCATTCAAAGTGATTGAATATACATAGCTTCCATTTGATAACTCTTGTGATATCTTTAAAGCAGACCATTGCATCAATGGAATGGATCTTGTAAAAAAAGTATAATTTGTATAACCATTGACTGCTGAGCATATCTGCATTGTTCCACTACTGTCTTCATTAAAAAATACAGCAGGAATTCTGTCTCCATAATTATCAACATTTCTTAAATTTGTCAAATGAATTACATTATGCCAACCAAGATTATAGGAAATAGGCTTAATATCAAATGAAACAATATATTCTTTGTAAATTTTTCTCAGAGAAGCAACAGTGTTATTTTTTTTTAACAACATCTCATTTGGCAGGAAAACTGATTCCAATTCTGAGGAAAATAAATAAAGAATATGATTCTCAGTTAATAACAATCCATCAAAATCCATTAATAAAAAAAAATCTAAAACTTTACATTCTATTATATTATTAATGTTCAAATAACAAAATTGAAAAAAAAGTTTCAAATGTTACCTGAACAATTTTTGTCACATTGTGAAAATTCAGTACTGTTCCCAAAACATAATTCCAATATCGATTGGTTATTACATAACCGTGTCCTGTTCATAAGCCCAGTACCATTCAATGCATTACATGCTGACCAATTATTCCAATTTGCCCATTCAGCTACAAATATTTAGCAAAAAACAATTTATTTTTCTTATCAAACTTTAAAAACCCTAAGTAAAAATAAATCAGCATTGTAAATAATACAATGCTGATTTATTTTTTTTTAGAAACAAAAATTCATTTATCTGAGTTTTATCTCACTATATATTTATCTAATTCATTTAAAACAATTTCAACTAACAGTAATTAAAAGAAAGTGATAAAGCATACATAAAATCTTGCCACCAGTTAATAAGGAACAGTAAGAAAATATTTTTAATGAACTGTCTTTTTTTTACAACCTTCATATCTGAAGAATAATATTTTATATAAACTTTTAAATCATAAAGTTTAGCAGGCTTGCCTAATGTTAAGTATGATAACCTCTGTCATTTTAATCATAAAAGGCATTTTAATTGTTGTCTTTTACTATAGCTATTGCTTTAAAATAATTTTATTGATTATCTGATTTAAAATGACGTCATTTGAAAGTTTCCCCATTTATGGAAGCTTTCAAATGACTTAGTTCTTGTAACTTTGAAACCTAACTTCACTTGCAAATGGTTGTGTTTCCAAGCAGCCATGAAATGCATTAGTTATGCACAATGTCCTTTTTTAAAAACATTTAGATTCACTTAAGAGTAGAAAACAAGATACATTTAGTAAGACCAAGAACAGCTACTGAAAATATTTATAAAAAACTTATTTACTCAAAAATTGATCAAAGAAAAAGCACAGCAACTTTGAACGCAAATCAAAATCAGTGTAAAACAGTATTTGTTATTCAATCAATTTGTTTTACAGATAATCAACAATAAAAAAGAAATCCCTTTATATCTGCAAAGCAGAGAATAGATAAGGAAATTTACTTATTTGAAATGATCTCTTGCAAACATTATATGCCAAAAATTTGTTTGAAGTACCAGTTGAGAACATAGAATAGTTGAGGATTTAATATGTTATGGCAATCTGTTGATAAAGAATCGTTAGGTTTGATTCATCTCCTTAAAGGTTTTATATATAAATGTAAGTATAAAATGAAAAAGTACAAAAAATGGATCTTTTGATGACTTAAAACTTACAAAAAAAATCAATAAAAACATTTTTTGACTCACTTTTTGACAACACTTAAGGGAATATTAACACTTAAGGGAATATAGTAGTAACCTTTGATATAAACAACCTTTTACATTACTAACTTTTGCATTACATTATTAACAATTTTTGTCAATATGTTCTTAAAATAAATCATAAATTGAACAAAGAGAAAAAATTTATCAAACAAATCTATTAAGGTTTAAAAAATTCTTTTAAAAAATTCTATTCTTAATTAAATAAAAACTGTTCAAATCATATTTAAATAGTAAAAAAAAAAAAAAAACAGGATTTGCACCTCGTGAAATAATAATCAGGTTTCTGATTGACCCACTTAAAGCAACACACCAAGAATCTGCAGCATAAACTGTAACATTCGATAATACAACAGGAGCCATGTTCACAAAAGAAGAGAAAAGTGTTTCATTCAAATATACAGAATATATGTAGCTATCATCCACTAAAACTTGTGTAATGTTTATAGAAGACCATTGCATTAGTGGAAGTTGTTTTGTATGAAAAACACTGCTTACTAAACTACTTATTGAAGACCAAATACCAAATGACCCTTCGCTTAAAGGAGTAAACTGTATGTCAAGATTACTGTAACCATCATAAGCCAAAACATTATAAAAAGCTGCTGGCTTTACATCAAAAGATAGCATATATTCTTTTTTAAGAGTGCTCAATGTTGCTACATAAGTATTTCTTATGAGAGGAATTTCCTCTTCCATAATTATTGAATCTTGAATTATCCTCATGCCATCTGAAATGAGTTATTGATAGTATCATTAACAAATAAAATTAAACATGATCTTATTTATTTTCTCAAAAAAACGGATAAAAAAATGACGCTAATAAAACTTGTTGTAATACTATAATCTAAATGAAACGTCTTCCCAAAAACTTTGGTAAATAGTAAATTATACCATGGCAAACAATTTGATTATTTATGATTTTCTGTCCATTTATACAAGTGCATATTGCATAAAAACCATTTTCCAGTATACATTTCTCATAAACAGTCCTGATGCAATCAGCAGAAATGCATGTCTCTAAAAATTGAAAAAAAAATCTTTAGCATATACATTAAAAAGAATACAACAAAATATTCAGGTATGGATATGTACATTTGATTGCTATACATATATATATATATATATATATATATATATATATATATATATATATATATATATATATATATATATATACGCACATAAACACATATTATAAATAGCCCAAATATATGTATATATATATATATATATACATATATATATATATATATATATATATATATATATATATATATATATATATATATATATATATATATATATATACGCACATAAACACATATTATAAATAGCCCAAAACTTGTATGTGTGTATGTGGATATGTTCTCCATACTAATCCACAGTATTGATCCACCCTTGCCTCTGGCAAGGAGCTGATTACAGAGCTAATAACTTAAAAAATTTTTTTTTTCAGAGAAAACCAAAAAATTGTAAATATGTTTAAGCGGTTTTTTATGAAGATTTTTTGGGATATTTTTGGAAAAGTATAATGAACAACAAAATTTACAAAAACTGGTTTTTGTTTGGAGAGAAGATTATTGTATTTTATCAATATATTTGTTGTGAATTAGCTACATCACTAAAGTATGGTTTAGTTCCCAAAAACATGAATACATAGCTACAGCTGCATTTCTGATTAATATAGTTAAGTTTTATATCTGGAAAACCCATTGCATTGCCCAGGTATTCCAGTTAGTTTTGATAGTTCTAGCCAGGATTGTTTGGGAGAACTACCAGGTAACACCTCTGCTGTCACAAGTGTCCAGAAATTATCTTAAGACATTTCAGTAACTTATCCTTCCAACTTTTTCATGCCATTCACAAGCTGATGAACGGACATATAAAGATGTTTCAACATCTAGTTCAAAAGTCTTTGGATATAAATCTTGAAATGGCATGGTTTTGTTGGGTAAGAAACCAAAGCTTGAATTGCCTAAAGTGAATACCAAGGCTCATTTCAAAAACAAGTAAATCTTCTTTATTATATAAATAGGTTGTCTAAAGATACTTAATACCTGTCTGAAGAGTATTCTAATTGTAATTGGGAAAACTTTTTAATAATCTATTGGCTGTCTGAAACGTATATGTATTTTTTACATTCTTAGGAAAAATAGCACATTTCTATGACTAAAAGTTGGCAAATGTTAAAATATAATAAAAAAATTGAATTCAAATTTTTTTAAGATTGGGTCGTAATAATTTTTAACAGTATTTCATTACTGCAACCAAGCCTAGGAAGGAAAGACTGCCAGGTACTGAATATCTAGTCCCTTGATATTGAGTTCCAAGTGCAGGTAATTGATGACTAAAGTGACATGACACTTAAGTGGGCCTTTTTGTTACCCTTATTCTCAACTATTCTATTCTCACTGTAGTCAAGGGGATTAAGGTCAGGGTTGGAAGGTGGCAAAAACTGTTTAGGGCAGAAAATAACCATATTGTTTTGAAGATAATGTTGGGTTTTTCTTGGCCAATGACAAGGTGCATTGTTCTGCTCAAAGATGGAAATGTTTTCTGGGAATGTCTTCTTAATCCATATCACGACATACCATTTTAGTTAGCTGGTATGCACATCAGAGATAGCTTTTTCTTTCTCTTTGATGTAGATTAGTGGACATTTCTCTCTATTAGAAGTAATTACTTCTAGCATCATGACACACTGAGGGTGTTTGGTGTGACGCACAGGTGGTGTTCTGTCACCCTTCTGCATAATGAATCTATAATTTTGCATATTGATTGCACAGTCAACACTTAAAGGTTTTTCATCTGATAAAGGTTTGACTGTTAAGAAAGTATGGCTTTTCAGCTGATTCAGATGCTTCTTCAATGGCTCCAATCTCAAAGTTTTTAGCCTTTTTGTCAAAAGTTAGCATATAGGTCGTCCAACACTAACTTTTCCAAGTGTTTTTCTAGTTCTTCTGACTGCCCTCCATCAACATTGAACAGTTTTACTGTGTTTCTGATGGATATAGTAGGATTCCTTTTAACATGCTTTTTAAGCTTTTCAGTGAAATTTTTATCAACTTTTTCGTTCACTAGAGAGAGCATTTGGGCTCTCTCAGCATTGTCACGTTATTTCGCTTTGTAAAACGAAGTTTTAGACACTCAAGAAATACAAATCATGTCACGTGCAGCCAAACACACATGAATTAAATTTAAAACTTCAGTTTTTTTAGCACCCATTGTAAAATTAACTAAAACATTTTTTATTCACAATTTTATTCAAAAATAAGACATTCATTGAACATTGAACTAACAAAAACAAATTTTTTTACTTAAATCACAAAACCTAGTATTTTACTTAAATCACAAAACCTAGCCAAAAATTTGTATGCGAATCGCTGCCACACCCATATATATATATATATATATATATATATATATATATATATATATATATATATATATATATATATATATATATATTTATATGTTGATGATTCATGATAATAGTATTATATTCATATTATAAAGAGCTTTGTAAAAGTTTAAAGCACCCTATGAAATTAAGGCAAAAAATGTTAGTGTCTTTTTTTTGACTTCTGATTTAGTGAAAATCAATAATTTTGAAAAATAATTAATTAAGAATTTATTGTAGAATTAGTTTCATCTGCATCATTCAAAAATCATTTCAAGTTGATGTGTGTACTTGCAAGAGCTTAAGAGTAGAAATTTCTGATACAAACCACTGTAGGTGTAAGCTTTGATGTAAAATACCAGCAGTAGATTGATCTGGTTTCAATCATGTTTTGAGTGTACAATTTTTTTTCTGTTATACGCAACACTTCATTAGACAACTCAGTGTCATTGTTAAATCACTCACTTTGTTAAATGATTTAATGTGATTTCTATAGCGCACTATAAATGGTAGTTCACATAAACAAATATATACTTCAAAAGGTCAGAAGAAAAACAGCTTTTAATTTAAGTAAATTATCTAAATGTTTTCAAAAAAATGGCACACAAGTCCATTAGAAAAGCAACAAGATGAATGTTATTAGAGAAAGTATTTGTTGCAATTAATATAGTAATGAAAGAGAGATAGTGATAAAGTCAATAACATACCTTTTATGATTTTATATAACAGACTTAAAAAATACAAAGATTCCTCAAAATTAGAAGAGATAAAGGAGTATGCTTTTAGTTCTAAACATGCAAACCAGCGTTTACAATTTAAACCATTTACAATTCAGTAAGAACTCCTAGTTGCATATTTAATTAATAGTAGTAAAATCCAATATGGTCTTATTTTTGAACAAGTTAGAAAATGGTCTTACAATTAATGTTTGAGCTTCGGCATTAAAATTAATAAATCTAGGTCAGATAATCAACTTGCTGGAGTAGAATGGATAAAGGGATTCAGGAGAATGGATAAAGGGATTCAGGAGAAGGCATCTGCTACTTAGTTTATACAAACCTAAAAAAGTATTTCTTGAGTCAGGGCAATGTATCCATTTTTTTTTAAGAAGCTATAAAAAAGAATTGTGGAAACATAAAATTATACCCAAACACATTTTAAATATATGTTAAATGGGAATATTAACTGTAATGCAAATTCCTTTTATAGTTTCTCCTAGAGGAATAAAGCAGGTAGGACAAGTTGTAACTACAGAACAATGGGAAGGGATCTTATTTTGAGTCTTAGTTGGAGCAACTGGCAACCAGTTTTTATTTTTCCTCAAGTTTATTTTAAAAAAGAATTTTTAAGCATGCACCAGAGGCTAGCTTAGGATTAGCAAACCCTACTGGTTGGTTGAATGGAGTTAGCTTCATTGAAGTTTTGAAGCCAGAATCACATTAACTGTACAAAAGATAACCCTATATTAATTTTGATAGATAATTATGAATCCCATACTAGTCTTGAAGCAATTATGTTTTGCAGAGAGAATGGAATTGTATTTGTAACATATCTAACGCACTGTACACATTAACTATAACTCTAATGTAGGTTTATATGAGCCATTTAAAGGGAAATTCCTAAAAAAATCCTAGTAAAACTAAATCCATTTACAACTTGCCTGCTTTAATTAACACATACTTAGGAACATTCTCATTGAAAAATATCATATCAACATTTATTAACTCTGGTAACTGGCTGTTCAGTAGGTCAATTTTTTCTGAAAATTATTTAAGTTCTATTTATGTAACAGACCACCTTGATCCAAAAACAATGGTTGGTGAAAAACCTCCTGCTAAAGCTGCTACAACAGATAGAGGAAAAGAATTACAATCTGATGATAATACACAACCAGAATCAACAAAAAGTTCACTTCAAAAAGTTAAGTCTAGAATATAGCTAACTAACTAGGCAAGAAAAAGAAAAAAACACTCCTCGAAAAAAAAGATTTGAAAAGAAAGAAATTGGAAAGACTTTTAAAGCAAAAACCTAGTGCCCAAAATCAATCTAAGTAAGAAAAAATGATTTAGCGAAGCTTTTCAAAAATTTATCATTGATTATTTAATTTACAATGTAAAATAACTACTTGTATGGGTTTTTTTTTTTCATGTTTATGTTTTCTCAATAGTTTTATAAAAATATTTTGTTGGTTTTATTTGATGAATTTTCTTACTGTATAAATGTAAACGCGTTATGTACACTCCACTTGATGTGTACCAAAGCTTTCCTTTATATGAAACAATGCTCCCCATGTAAGGGAGCATTTGTACAAAATAACTATGTTCAGAAAATTCAAAAGTATTCTATTTAACCATTAACGTTCCTGAACGTAAGTTATATTAAAATGTTGCTAATATATTTGAAAAATAGCAAAAAAAATTTTTTTCCAATTTTTTTTCCAATTTTTTTGGTATTTTAATTTCTTGCTCCCCCTTCACCTCTATTGATTCAGATTCAGTTAAAGATTCAAAAATGGCAGCATCCACCACTAAATAACCACATGTGATATCTGTTGGCATCAGAGACTCAATGGAATACTTATTAGAACAACCACCACCCAATTAAGTGTTGCATCATGTTTTGAGTTAACCAGTAAAAAATCTTTCAGAACTTTAATTCTAAGAATTCAATAGTAATTTTTAAGTAATTTAATTCAATTTATAATATCAACAATTTTCTATTATTTCTATCACTTTTTAGTGTAAATGTTTTATAGTATTTTAATATTTACACTAAAAAATGATAGAAAAAAGAACAGATTATCTCAAAAAGACATAATTGTTGATCAATGTCATGAATCATAGCAGAACTTATGCCTTAACAAGTTTAAACTTTTTACTGTTGTTTCACTTCAGAAGATATAAAAGAATTTGAAAGCAAGAGAATCATTAGCATTATTAAGATTTGTAATTTGAGTGTTTTGATTAAAAAAAAATGACTAAATAAAAATTTTGATTGAAAAAAATGACTAAAAAAATTTTATTCTAAATCATAAACATTATAAATTACTGCTATATTTGAATAATTATTACTTTAAGTCAAATATCTTTGATAAAGAATTAAAAGTTGTATTTTAAAAGTTCTTTAAATTGATTATTTATGATTATATTTGGGAAGTTGATTGCAAATAAGATTGAGTACTAATTGATTAAAATAATTTGTAAGGCACCTGAAAATAACAAACAAGCATCAAATAGTAGTTGATCATTTTTTATATTTTCAACAATAGTTTCTATTAAATTTCTTTATCAAAAATTATTACTTACCTATTCGTATTGGGCTTAGAAAGTTTGAAATAACCATCATTAGACCTCCTTTTGTATAAGGTGTGATAACACCAATAGATAAATGATCATCAATTGTTATCTCAGACATTAAAGCTTCAATATAGTAATTACAATTTTCTTTTAAAAAAACCATCTCTGAAGATTGATTGGCAGTCCTAGTGAAATAAATTAAATTCAGTCTTTTTAACATGGTGCTCAATAAAATTTATTTTTTCAGAACTAACTAACTCTATATTTAGTTATGACAAAAGTAAATAAACTGAAGACTAATGTTAATACCATAAGCTAAAAAACTGATATATAATACCATAAGCTAAAAAACTTACTTATTAAACTGCATATATCTTGAGTAAGTCGTTTGATTAATAATCAACCTTTTATTTTTTGGATCAGAGTCATTGCTTAAAAACAACTCACATAAATCATCACATGAACTGTAAAAAGTATAATTGCCAGTTTGTGGAGCAAGAAACCAACCACGTACTCTTTGTCCATAAAAATCAGAAAAGTTTTGTGGTGTATCAAACATACCAATAATTCCATAGCTGTCAGGTGTAAGTGAATATTTAGGATTTTTCTTTAAAGCATCAATGCTGTTGATACTTTTATTATTGTTGTAGTAAACTTCGCGTAATAATCCAGGAGAGACTATACAAAAGAAAAAAACATTACGTTTTTCCAAGAGACACAATTTGTAAAACTGGATAATAGATTTTGCTTCGTTTGTTAGCACCGTTTTGGTGCCAATTTTTTTTTTGTTTTATCAATCTCCTGATACAGGTATTGATCCATTTATAACTAATATTTAATGTAGTTCCTATGAAATATTACGTTTTATAGGCTCATTTAATTAATTAATCATTCAGCTACTAAATGGCATTTTATTTTTCTTATTTGTGAAATGCTATCCTTTTTCTACTCAGCTGTTCATATCATATTTAGTTTTTTTTTTGAAATTGTATGAAAAATTATAAACGTCAATGAAGGAAACATATTTTCATTCATAGTTTTCCTCTGATGAATGAGAATGAATAGATGATTGCAATCTATTTACACAAAGAACTTAGATATCAATATATATTTTATTCTTTAAATAATGAAATAAGTTTTTGATGAAAATTTTTATTGCAAACGAAATATAGTTTAAGTAAATAAAAAAAAAATGATGAAAGATTTTTTTTCAAAACTAAAAGTATCAGCAAAAATTTAAAGCCAGCATTTTGATAACCATAAATAAAATCTCAACAAAACTGTCGCATGAACTGTAAAAGGTGAAATTGCCAGTTTGTGGAGGAAGAAACTAACTCCGTATTCCTTGTTCATAAAAAATCATCAAAGTTTTGCAGTGCGTTAAACATATCATTAATTCCTTAACTGTCAGGTGTAAGAGGATATTTGGGATTTTTCTTTAAAGCATCAATGCCATTCTCATAAATTCTACTATTATTGTATTAAACTTCACATAATAATCCAGGAGAGACTGTTCACCAGAACAAAAAAATTATGTTTTTTCAGGAGACTTAATGCGTAACATCAAATGTAGTTGTTTTTTTTCTATTTACTAAAGCTCATTTACAAAATAATAGTTTAATTATATAACAATATATATGAATTAACAGATTCATTAGCAATGTCTTACATCAGTTAACAGTTTTAATTTAAAAAAATGAAAAAGTTCTGGCCAAAATTTAAAAGATTTTAAAAAAAAGCATTTTATAAAACTGGATCTTTTAAATGATTTAAAAAAAAAAATTTTTTTAAATATGTATTTTGTCATAACCTTAAAAAAATACTTTTATACCGTATGCTGGTGATCCACTAATGATGATCAGATTTCTGATGAATCCATTTTGAGCAACATACCAAGGATCAGCAGCATATACTTTAACATTTGATAGTTTCACTGGTGTCTTGTTCACAACTGAGTAAACAACTGATCCATTTACACAAATGTAAAATATACAACTTTCATTGACTAACTGTTGTGATATCTTTATTGAAGACCACTGTTTTAAGGGAATAGGTGGAGTATTAAAGCGTAAGATTGTTATATTACTTATTGATGCAATTTGAAGAATATTTGAACTTGGTTGAAAAAAAGCAACTAGATTTCTGTCTTCATTATGACCACTAATTGTCAAATGAATCACATTTGCCCAGTGATCACTAAAACTTGTTGGATACACATCAAATGATACTGTGAATTCTTGACCAAGTTCTATCAATGTTGTTACAATAGTGTTTCGGAGTAAAGGTATTTCAAAACTTATGAACACATATTCTGTCGCAGTTTCAATAGCATCTACAAAAAAGAAAACTTTATCATATAAACTCATTGTATTTTAAAGGTGAATAAATATAATTATTGACCTGTGTTTTTTAATATTGTAACATAAACAAACACAATATGTTTATTCATTAATAAAGATTAATTCTAAAAACACTTTTGCAGTTATTATGAGATAAAAAGTTATTAGAATAAAATATTCCTGCATTGGTACAATAGAAAAAACAGTCAAAGAGTTATTTCTGGAAGTTTTAATCTGACTAACCACATGCTAGCATAGTAAATATCAACTAACAAAAAGTTAATGATCTATAATACTTGCTTAAACTTAAGCATTATTTAGAAGTTATTAACTTAACTGAATTGAGGCGTATTTTTCATAGATGTCTTTTAAGCCCACCTCCTTTCAGAAAGGCTTTAAAACAAGGAAAAACTGTTTGGTGCTTCAAATTCAAAAAAATAAATTTACTTTGTTACACTTAAAAAAAATTGCTAGTTTTGATACTAAAAATGTCCTCTATCAGAAGTTTATCTTATTTAGATTAGTAGATGAGTCCTTTCTTTGATCTTTTCCAATTTAACTGTTAAAAGAAGTTGCTTAGTTCTACAGTGATAACTCCACATTTACTACCATCTAAGCAAAATCTAAACATTGTCTTATCATTACTTGCACTTTTGTTTCTGTTGAAAATGTGCAAATTAAAAATGATTATTTTAACAGAGATATTATTTTTAAGCATCTCTACCAGTTGAAAGTTTAGTATTAACTAATAACCTTTGTTCTTCCTTCCACAAGAAGTACTTTTCTTTTAGACATTTTTTTAAACCTTAAGCTAAAAATAACTTTTTTTATAGGTCCTTACTAACCACAGAAAAATATTTTATAAAAAAAAACAAAACAACTTTTAAACACAAAGTGCAAGGTTTAACAATGCACCTACTAACCGCAGAACATAACTTTATAAAAAAAGCAACTTTTAACCCCAAAGCCGTAAAAGTTGCTTATTTTAGCTTTGCTTCACAATTGGTTAAGATAGGCTACACTCAATCTCATCTGCTTCTGCTGCAAACCAAAGAAAAATAAAACTCATGAATCTGCTAACACAATTTACTTAAAATCAAAAAGTGTAAGTGTGGTTAATTTGACTTTTAGGAAGAATTTATTTAGTCAAGTTTTGGAATCTCTTCAAATATAGCAGTGGCAACACTGACTATTATCATAAATATCAGTAGTTAGTATTGATGATTTCTTAGTATCACAGAGCAATTTGCAGAGACAAAAATGCAAAGAAGTAACGAAAATGCTGAGAAAATCATAAAAGAGTTTATCAATCTTATCTAAGATAAATGTTTTACTCTACATATTGATTCAAAGATAATGACTGAAACTAGAGATTAGGGTAAAAAGAAAAAATTGAGAGTGGCAGTTATCATTCCATGTATAGGCATTCCCAATTCTTAACTTATTGGTTTTGCTCCTCTTAATAATGATAAATCAAGCACACAAGCAAAAAGCAACTAAAATTATTATTGGACAATGGAAACTAATTGATATGGTTGAATTTCTGTCATTTGATGACAGAAACACTGAATGGTTAAATGGTCTTTGTAAACAACTAGAGAAGTACAAAAAAAAAGCTGTAATATGTTAAGATTCTAGGCCTCATAAGTAGAGGAGGATTGGTTGGAGTGAGCCACGGGAAAGAGTGAATCATTAAAACCATAGCTAAAATGCACCCAGAAAAAGACCCCAAGTTTTCACTAGGTCATTACAAACAAACTGTTGTTAAAGCTGTCCAATTTTTTAGTTGATGTTGGTGCGGATGTCTGTGTAAGCAGTGTATTCCACTTTTTTTCTGTGCAAAAGTACTTTTTGAAATTTTTTTAAAGAACTTGCTAGCTATTTCGAGAAATCAAACAGTGGTTGAAAAGTAACTAACAATATATCAACTAGGAAATATTGGAAAATATTGAGAAACAGCATAATCTTTCAACATCCCATATGCAATGCTTTGTCCTTATTGGAAAAAAATATTGGTTGATGAAAATATAAAACCTACTCCAAATTATTATATGAAAATAATATTCACAGGCAAGCAAGTATTAGAAGTAATGGAACATATTTAAATTATTTCAAGAATGTTCTATGACATAGAAGAATGCTGTTGTAGCTTTTGAAATGGCAACTATTAATAAAATTGTTATTCCACAGAAGTGGTACAAAGACTTAATGACAGGTATTGAATGGATGAATAATTTTAGAAAACGACATCCAGCTTTTTTCCTTATAACACCTGAAGGATGCTCTCTTTTTAGGGCAACATATTTCGATCCCTATTATGCAAATATATTTTTTGATATATTAAAAGGAGTTTTTGCAAGATCTCCAACATTCACAAACGGAACGCGGGTTAATCAGTATCATTATGATTAGTTTTTTTCTATATAATCATTATAACCTTTCCTATCATAATTATCTTAATTGTTATTGTGATCATCATCACGCTCACAATAAAATGAATACATTTTAACTTTATCACTAAATACAAGCATTTTATAATTAATTATCATTACCCTTTAGGAAAGATAAAAAATATATCGAAATTAAACGTGTAAGAAATAAATCTTGAGTGAAAAATATATTGAAATTAAATGTGTAAAAAATAATGTTGATGAAACTGGAACTGTTAGTGTGTCAAACCCACAGAAAGTATTCTAATCTTCAATAAATAGTATAACTTTGTTAATTTAATTTTTTCTTTCATTAAACTTCAAAATTTTTAGGTTTTTGCAAAGAAAGGCATAAAGAGTGTCTGCAACATTGCAAGTGCTGAAAGAGGAACCCTTGTACAACTTGAGTAATAATGAGTGCTTCTGGACAATATCTTCCACCAATACTTATCTTTCCAAGAATGCATTTCAAGGTGTATATGTTGTCAGGAGCTCCTTTTAAATCTCTCGGGCTTGTATACAAAACAGGCTAGATGAATTATGAACTCTTTTTAGATATTATGAGTCAATTTATAAAATACATATCTAGCACCAAAGAAAATCCATCGTTACTAATATATGACAACTATGAAGCTCACTTGTCCATTGCAGTATTAAATAAAGCAAAGGAGTATGGAGTGACCATTTTGACATTACCATCCCATTCTACACACAAGTTAAAGCCACTTGATATTGGAGTTATTTGTATTGCTGTATTATATGCACTTAAAACTGCATATAATACAGCAATTGATTCATGGATGCTGCTGGCAAAACATTTACAATTTAGCAAGTGTCTGCATGTGTAGGGCTTGCTTTTCAAAAAGCCAGAACACTGTCTAACATTGTAGCTGCATTTAAAAAGTTGGGTCGATCTGTCTAAATCATCAGATTCTTATATCAGCCCTAAACAATTTAAAAACTTTCCTATAGCTGGAAAAAAGAGTTAAAAAAGATAGGAAAGGAAAAAGGGTTGATCTATGATTGTCACAGATACTCCTGAGAGAGATCAGATTGAAAAAAGCCATGAAATAAAAAGGTAGCAAAACTTACCTAAGAAATATAAGCCACTTTATAGAATAGTAATAAAAAAAATACTTAAAGGAAGACGATTCTGTATTGGAGCGTTTGGTGATTTCAGAGAAGAAAGGTTTTATAATCCTAGAAGATGATTTGTGTGATTGGGATATATACCCAAAAGAAAAGGACTATGTATTAGTTAAACTTGGAACAGCAAAAAGGCTGTTTTATGTTAGAAAGGCATTATGCATAAACTTTTATAATTTTCTTAAGTGAAAAGGTGATAATTTAAGAATGCCTGATTCACCAGATAATTTGACTATCCCTCAAATGGATGTTAAATCAATACTCCCTTTTTCTGGAAAAAGTAAAAGGCAGCACTGTCATTAAAAATTTGAGGTTGTGTTTGACTATATTACTATTTCATAAATACTTATTTTATTAACATACTACATGTAATATAGTGTTATTTTATTAACATACTACATGTAATATAGTGTTATTTTATTAACATACTACATGTAATATAGTGTTATTTTATTAACATACTACATGTAATATAGTGTTATTTTATTAACATACTACATGTAATATAGTGTTATTTTATTAACATACTACATGTAATATAGTGTTATTTTATTAACATACTACATGTAATATAGTGTTATTTTATTAACATACTACATGTAATATAGTGTTACTATACCACTTTTGATTATCTAAATATTTGCAAATTATTTTTTGTCATTTCAGTTGTTTGTTTTGTTGTTCCATTAGTAATGCAAAATGTGAACAAATTATTTTTCTAGTAGTTTTTACCTTTTGTTTATTAATGAGTTTAAAATGGTGTTAAAAATTGTTTTAATATTACTTAATTATGTTACATTATTACTTAATCATGCTATGCTTAATGATAGTGTTTGTTATTTGCCTAATTTTTAATTAATTAGTTTAGACAATTCCCAATTTTAATTTTCTTGTAAGTAAAGCTAATGGCTCATTCTTACCATTTGCATGCTTCACTTCTACCCCACGTATAGGTAGGAGAGAATCAGTAGGTATACATGTATTATTGTATAAAAACCTAATTTGAAGTATTTTGATATTTCTTTTATTACTATTAGAAACCGAATATGCCAAGCTTCATTGCTGGCTCCTAAACCAATAGTTTTTCACTTTTTGTTTCATTAGTATAACCATTTAAAAAGGAAGTGGCTCAACCCTACCCATCTTCTTCTATGAGCTTTACATCAAAGTATCAAATATAATTTACTTCTATTATTATCTTATGCACGATGCAGATTAATGTTAAAAAATACTAAAAACAAGACTTGTCAAGATTTTTTTAAATTTCTTTTCAGCATTTTAGCAATGCTATTATTGGAAGAACAAAAAACATCAAGTTCTTCTGGCCCATATTAGAGAAATTGAGACAAAAAGGAATGAAATAGTTAAGATGGGCATATGTTACACAGATCTCAAGAGATATAAAGAAGAACCAGGATTATGGTCAAGGCTAAGTGAACATTTGACCTTCTACTCTTACAAATTCCAACACACACACCTGATTTTGTGTTTGTTAAGGAGGCAATTGTTATCAAACTAATGGGTGCGCTCATTGCAGCATTTTATACAACCTAGTTTGCTAAAACCCCCTGGGCAGGTAGTGCTTCATCTTAAATGACCTATATTCTATTAATGACCTAATAGCCATTGATGATATGATTCAAGGACGCAAATCTTTTAGCTGTTGCAAGCCATGACAAAAATAAATTAGATTAGCCCTACTTTTGAAGTTCTTAAATAGTGGCATAATGTATCTTTTTACAAATAAATATATATAGGAAGAAACACAATATATTAAATCTAATAAAATAAATTTTTATTGATTTATCAAAATAGAGAAATAATAATGTAGCTTATAATGAAAACTTTATAGGCTATATTATTTTACAAATTTTATAGTTTGTTGTCAGTTAAAAGAAGTTTCTGGAAACCCAACCAAGCAAAAAAAATTATCAAAATGTTGCAAATTGGTTGCGCTCTAACATTACAGTTCAATATCTTAGAAATGTTAACACACTGTTAGTAACTTCAGTTTAAAGCATGATCTGAGAGGTTAATCAAAGAAATGATGTTATGAAGAATTAATGTTATGGAGAAAACGAAAGATATGTCATGGAACAGAAACAAATAAGTTGTATGACAAAGAAACATTTATTACATGGAGTCAAAAAGGTAGGCAGCTAAAAACTAAATTAAATTTTATTTATTCAAGTTATAATTTAACTTGCATTACAATCAGTCAATGGGAGAAAAGGTATGATTATTACATCATAATTATTATTTTACTTAAATTCAGAGTTAGATTCTGATATTGACACTGACAGACCACTATTTAGTTCAGAAAATGAGATTAATATTAATGGGTAACCTTTAAAATTATCAGCTGATAACTTCTGGTCAACTAGAGGCTTTTTGTGGGATGTTTGTTTTACGGAAAATGTAAACTGTATACTGTTCATGAATTTTTATCAGATTTTATTTCTGAATACTCAAAGTTGTAATCAGATGACATTTGCTACATTTTAAAAATACTTTCTGTGTTCATATTAGCATTTATTCATAACGCACCATATGGTCTTGTTTAGAATGTATAAAGAGCCATACTGGTTAAAATGATTCTGAAAGAAGCCCAAAAAAAATTTAGGCATATTGACAGTTGTATTGCCTAAAGTAACAATGGAGCTGTCCCTAAAAAATGAACAGGTGAAGAATTTATAAGATATGTTTTATTTATAAGGATATTCGTCAAAGTAATGCTTTTCCCTTAAAGGAACTGTCACTCTTCTGTGTCACAGGTTTTATTTTAGACTAAATGTACATTAGGGTATCCTGTACTTTTTAACTTTCATTAACAAGGTTGGCACCAAGGATTTTTTTGCCTTTAGGTACACACATTAAGGGTAGGCATATAAAAATTTATTAAAGTAAAAGCAACGTTTGCAAAAATAGACCATAATTTTTGATAATATTTTCCAAAATGGGGAGGTAGGGCGAAATTTAAAATGTGTAAGAGTATCCAATGCTGATATAAGACAATTTTTTTCACCAGATTGGATGTTAATAATAATGGATTTTTTTAGAAAACAAGGAATGACACGTAAGCCCTGCTTCATACCCCATGTATAGGTGCCAGGTTTCATAAATGCTTATTTTACAATACAATATCAAGATTATAAAATTTAGCAAACAAAAACTAAACTCATTTCTCCATAATTTATTCTGTTATAGGCACTAAATATGACTAAAATAATTGCTAAAATGAATGGAGGTCCTTCTTGCTATTAAAAAAAGGCATTGTTGCTAAATTTTCTCAAAATCTCTTCTCTGTTAAGTGGGCAGTTAAGAAGGAAAATTAATTTTACCTTCTTAACTGCCCACTTAACTCGTTGTGTGTGAACTGGGAAATATGGAACTACTATAGAACACTCCAGGAACTTTTCTAGATCATTATCATTTATTTGATAGGTTAAGATGGATTCATAAGCTTCTATCCATGTTACATGGTCAGTGAATGTGGTTGCATGCAAGTTTAAATTAGGAATCTTGTCTGCTCTGGGAGCTAGGCTTCCCATATTCTGATATTTTCTAATTTCCAGAATTTTATTAACAGCAAATTCCCTTTCAATTTTGTTTTGCCTGCAAAGTAATGTTTGCAGTAAGATTTAAGAATGAGAATACCATGCTGAAGATCTCACATCTTTTTCAATATTCTTCTGTATAATTTTATCTTGAATTTGATAAGAGTGTGTTGGTTCAAGATGTGCTACGGCCCCTCCTTCCAACTATGCTTCACTTTGATTTGAAACCATATAGGGAAGTAAACTAATACAAGAAACCTAACAATTAGTTCTAAGTTTTTTAGCTCATCTCCTTTTAACCCATGATTACATACCCACAATAAAAGGAAGAACCTGTGTTGAGCCCCCTTGAATGGACTATAGTGCCTGGTTTTTGGTTTGCCAAACTTTCAGTAAGAGTTCCTGAAATTACATATTTTATAGGCATATTTTATCTGGCATATTTTATTGGCATACTTCTGATCTGAAGATAACTTATTTACTGTTTCTTCACAAAGTTCAACTAAGGCAGGACCTACAGATATTCGCTTGAAATTGTAGTTTCTTTTAATTTTAGCCACCTTGGAAAGCAACTTCCTTAGGGGTCCAGAAAACCCTGTTTTTGAGGTTGTCATTCCATTAAACTCTTCTATTAAATGTCGAAGGAAAAGTTCATTTGTGTGAAGTTAACATTTCAGCCATCCTAACATTCTTTCTAATTTAGCCTCTAAACAATGGGTAACACCTCCATTATGATCTGAATTTGTAGTTGTGCTATCACAACCAATGAACTTTAATATATCATTAATACATATTTGCCATGTGTTCAGCAGGTTTAATCTTTGGTTTTTTAGGTATTTCTTCTTTGGTTAAATGATAAAGATATTTACCATACTCATTAGTCAAAGTGTAGTGTAGTGACCTTCTTTTAAACCTTGGGGATAAATTTTTTTTTCCTTTTCATAAAATGTTTCCTCATAAAATGTGAATACATTGGTTTTGTCAATTCTTCCAACAAAGAGAATACAAGAAACATCTTTAGACTCAAGTCTATTATCTCCAAGAATCTGACACTCTGATATACCTTATCTTGGGCTCTATGCACTTTATTTTTGTCCGCCAACAAAAAAGAGCTGATTCTGAAACAATTGCAGCAGCAGCAGTGTTTGTAATATCAAATCTAATTGAAGCAAAAATTATTTTTAATCTTCATATAATTTCGCTTTACTTTAAAATCCTTGCTTTTATCTAATTAGAACATTTTAAGTCACTATAAGAATATGTTTCCTTACTGTTACATTTTTCCAAAAATTCATATCTTCTTTTTAAATGGCACCAACTTAACACCTCCTTTTCTTTGACCTTCTTCAGCTACTCTTCTTTCTTACTTTTTCGCTCTATTGCCTTTTGTTTCCTTATAATCTCTTTGTAATCTTTCAATCCTATTACAACTTCTTTTGTTCTCTGTGCTTCAATAAATTCTAACTCCATCAAGAGATTCCTTGCTTATTTTTCACATGTACAGTTGATGTGAACCTTTCTTTCCTATTAGACAATTTGATTCATTACAGAAAAGAATAGAAAATTTGCAGTTAGTTATATCAAACAGTTTTGACAGACTTTATTGTCTTGTCAATTTCTTCCTTTTTTGGTTAACCTTTTTCTGTAAATGTCCTGTACATCATTATACGCTTTTTTAATCTTTCTGTCAATGGACTTATCTGTTAAAATTACTGGAGATGAAAAGTCTGAGTTTGCTTTTTGCCATTGTTTAACAACTTCCAATCTAGTCTCCTCAACCAAATCATCTAATGGATAGATTTTTTTTCTTAGAACTATTTAATCAGTTTAGCTCTAAGGAGAGCAGAACCAAAAGTTGGTAGCTCAGACGGCATAAAATCTCTTCCTTTCCCTGGAAACAAAATATTATCATTGTATTATTTATTGATATTATTAATTTTATTATTAACACTATAATATTAATAAAGGTTACTTTTTTTGTAAGAAAACAATTCTAACATAATTAAAATAATATAATATTATAAATACATTATTTATAATATTTAAATATTACCATAATATATATTTATTTGAAAAAAAAGTATATATTACCAGTTAATTCAGACATAGCTGTGGTTGCCTTTTTTCTTGTTTTCACACCATTACCATTAGTATTTTCATACCAATTCTTACTCATTGTTAATTATCTCCTTTACTTTGACAATTTAATATTAGTGGTAAAAATAAATAACTACTAAAAAATCGAAATATAAAAAATATATAAATATAAGGATATATCAAATCCTTATATCAAAATATATTTATTTAAGTACTCTTTCTAAAACTTTGTTTCATATTTATTGAAAAAAGTTTATTTATATCAAGAAGTGTAATGGGTTTTTTATTGCTCGCGCAAGAAATTTATTTTCACCTGAAGTTAATTTTTTCATCTAGAAAATAAAAGAATCAAGCCCATTTTTGCAAATAAAGACTTCACAATATCCCTTGTTTTTTAACAGATCCAACATTTTTGCACCTTAAAGCTAAAAAATATTTGGGATCAGGTGTATATGGTAAAAAATGATGATTTTTGAGTAAGGGATGCCCAAATGTACATTACACTGTTAAACTTGTTGTACTTAAAAGAATGCGAAAATTTAAAAAAAAAGGCCCTGCATGCTGCAAAAGTTCTAAAATCTAGCTGAATTAGATATCTGAGTTATTTATCAACATGAGATGGCATATACTATCAGAATTTGCACAAAAGCCAAGATCATTGGTTGTAGTGGACAGATGGAACTATTTACTGCTACTTTCTTGCACTGTCTATTTGAATGACTAAATATTTATTTGATAACATATAGAGAGTAAATAGAGATAAAGAGAGTGCTTCTTTAACAGTATGCAGAAGAACTCACTCACAACTTTTGTTCTAGGCCATGTAGTTTAACATAATGTACATTTTAAAGCAGTAAATGCTATAATTGGAGTATTTGTCCTAGAAAATGATCTTAAGTATAAGGTATTTTTTGGAACTAATGGATATGCTATGATGACAGCCAGAAATGGGATAAAAAAATCATCTTTAACCATTCAAGATTTGTTAAAAGTTCAACCACAATAATTTTTTCATCAAAATGTATAACATAGTTTTAAAGGTACAATTCACAAAGTAAAATATTGATTCTGAGGTAGATGGTTTTTCAATAAGTATGGTAAAATCATTTATAATGCTTTTTAAATATTATTTATTTACTTTACTTAACAATAAAGTAATTTGTTTTGTTAATTACAGTAACAAGTTATGCCAAGAAAAAAAACTTTTAGTTATAATAGTTGCATTTTTTTATTTATGTTATGTTATGTTTTTGTAACAGAAAATTTTTTTCTTTTGTTTATCTCTCATTTTTAATTTTTGTTTATCAAAACATTTTTGTTGTTAAAGAATTTTATTTAAATAACTTTATAACTTTTCATTTTATTTTGCGAAACAAAAAAAAAATAAAGTAAAATGTTACATATTTTATTTTGTGAAATAAAATATAATATCTTTAATGTAAAGATAAAGCTGTGAGTGTATGTGTGAATGTGTGATATACAAATCCATAGTTTTGATATGATCCTCACCAAATTTTGCACAAAGGTCTAATTTCCCCAAGGCAAGGTTTAAGGCCAGGTTTGGACCACCCCGGACTCCATGTTTAAGGTGCTTATGACAGGACCAAACTCCAGCCCCCTACCAGCCTCCATGCCCTTTGCGAAAATGTGATTACGGAGTTAATAATTTTAATAGTTTTTACCATTGAAAACCAAAAATTGTAAATATGTGTAGCGGTTTTTTATGACGATTTTTGAGGGATATTTTTGGAAAAGTATAATGAACAAGAAAATTTATAAAAACAAGTTTTTATTTAGAGAGATTGTAATAAAGTCTTACATCTAACAGCTGGAAAACTTGGTGAATTGCACCAGGAATTCTAGTTATTAACAAATAATGTCAATATTTTAGTTTTCACAATTTAAAAAAAAGCTCCTACTTAAATTCTTTTGAAGTTTTTGAAAGAAAACTTTCATTAAAACTGACCTTAAAATATCTAAGTTCTCAATATATAAAAAATTGCCCCAACAAAAAATTCAGATGAAATTTTTGAAAAAAAAACTTTCGATTTGTGTTTATTATTTGAAGAGTCAACACTTATTTTTTAAACTTCAAAAAGTTTTTGGGAGCGAAAAGTTTTTGAGAGTGAAAAGTCTTTAAGAGCAAAAGTATTCAAGAGCTAAAAATCTTTGAGAGCAAAAAGTCTTCGAAAGCAGAAAGTCTTTAAAAGTAAAAAGTTATCCAGCGCTAAAAGTTTTTGAGAGTGAAAAGTTGTCAAGAGCAAAAAGTATTTACGCAAAATAACCAAACTAGTAGTCATTTAATAACAATGCTACCGAAGAAGAGAACTTTATTGGGAAGATCTTCTGACAATTCCAAAAGGATGGCTACTTTAAGAGATTGTAAAACAAATGATGAAAGAGCTTAAAGACAAAAGATCAAAAGCAGCTTCATCAAGAGCCTTGGAAACAAATGATGAACAAGAAGTTAGACTCCAAGAAATGATGTCAAAGAGCTTCTTCAACCAAAGCCAGCAAGTTTGATTTCAACCAAAACCAGCAAGTTTGATTTCAACCAAAACCAGCAAATTTGATTTCAACCAAAACCAGCAAGTTTGGAGACTTCAGGCATCTCCGGTTTCCAGTTCAAGGACAGTCCTTAAAAGTTGCTGGAATCCATTTAGAAAATCCGTGCTTTTCTCATGGACAGTTCTATGTGGCATGTTTAAAGGTTGCAACTTCAAATAGTTTGTTCATTTTGGCACCAGAAGAGAAGACAAAAAATATTGTGTATTCAAAAGCACTCACTAAGAAGAATGATTTTTTAAAATGGAAATAATTTTGGAATTGTAAAGTTTTTCATTTTAGTTATTTTTTTTTTGTAAAACAGATTGTTGTGGAATTAAATTTTCGTTTATTTTATATTTTTTAAGTTTTATCACGGGCAACGCCGGGATTTGTAGCTAGTATAATATTAAACTACTCTCTATCATTAAAATTAGCAAAATGTAGAGGACTTTTACAAGTACCACACTATTTATTGCTTTATAAATATCTATATAAAAGATGAGTGGATAATTTAATAGTTGATATCACTGACAGTTATACTTTGCTTTTATTTATTTTTTTACTACGTTTTTACATTTCAACAAATAAAGTTTTCTTAGAGTGAGTCAAAAATAAATTATCAAATATTTAGGGTTAAATGGTTTGAAAATTGTGAACAGTTTGTTGGTACTGTATCTGTTAACTGGTGTTCTGCAGATCACAAATTTTTGTTTTTGCATCAACGAGGCAATTTCAGCATCTGATAAATAATGGTACTAAACCAAATAAGCTGTGGAAAAAAAAATTAAAGAAATAAAGTTTTAAAATGGTTTTTTAACTTTCTTAAAACAAAAAAAATTTAAATTTGTTTACTGTTTGGTTTTACCAACATAGGATTTCTGTTTCAAGATTAGAAAGAAAAAATTATATGGGATTTTAGTCTGCATAAAATATCTATTTTTAGACCTTTATAAAGCTTACAATAAATATAAAGGCACAGCCATCACAAAGGTTAGTAATCTTCTTAATGATTGATCAACTCCATCACTAACTAATCAATAATTGAGGTCATAGGTGTGAAAGTTAGTGTAATTTCTTAGATTTAGTAATTTATAAAGTATGACTAGTTTTTCAAGCATCGACGTGACCGCACTGGTGATAAAAAATTGCTGTAAAATTTAGTAAAATGATAATAATTATTAACACTGATAATTTGATAAAATGAAAATAATATGTACTTTTACCGCACTGCAATAAAAGGTTTTACTTTTATACAAACTTAGGCAGAGCTGCAGTAAAGAACTTTTATTTTAAGCTTTTTTTTAAAAAAAAAAAGCGTTACGAAGTTTATATTTACCTTAAATAAAGTTTAATTTTACCTAAAAATAAAGGTAAATTTTCATAAAAATGCAAAAAAAACGGTAATTATTGGTGATTCCAGTAATTGGTAACAATTTTTATAAAAAATGGTAAAAGTGGTTATTATAAAAAAAAGCATAAAATTTTTTTGTCAAGTGAGAGAATTATTGATAAGTTAGTTTGGCTAAATTTAACAAAGACTAGAGTTAAAAAAGATTGCTAAATATATTTAAAGTTACTCAAAACACATTGCTGTGTATTTTGGTTCATGCATTAACTATTTTTGAACAATTACAATTGAAACATTGAAGTTTGTATTTTTTTTAAATATTTACAATTCTGCTATTTTCTTTCAGAAATCTTACTAGATTGCTTCAATAACAGAGAGAAATGATACATTACACCTTTTCCATCTGAAGAAAAATATATATAAAATCTTATCCAATGGAAACTTAAAGGTATATGGAAGTCAATCATAGAGACTTCAACAACCAATGGCTTTGTGGTCTCAATTCTTGGGATAATGATAGAGAAGATAGATACTGGTGTGTTGGAATTATCATTTGTAAAATGAATGAACATATTCAGGTTAATTGTTTCACAACAAAAAGAACAAAATCATCAGAATAGATTTTGTCAATTACAACCTGTCAATTACAAGACTCAAAATAAAACTATGATTAAAAACATTACCAGTTAAACTTTTTATAGTTTGAATTACTTCTCTGTTTTTGAACCATCAACAGCGTTCAAATGATTTGAAAACATTATTTTAGATACAAATTGATTGTGAAAACCAAACATTTGTAAACATCTGGTTCACACAAACGTATGGAAAAGAAAAAAAATTCTTGCAAAAAAGAACAAAAAAATATTTGAAGTTGGAATCGCATCTATGGAAAAGACTACAAAACAACATTCAGAAAACTCCAATTCTCCGTCTACTAGCTCAGTTTTATAGCAGAAAAGTTGTTACAAACTAACAACTTTTCTGCTATAAAACTGAGCTAGTAGACGGAGATGTTCCGTCTAGTCCGTCTAGTAGATGTTCCCTTAAATATTCCATGAAATCAAAGTAAATGCTTTATATTTCTTCATACTATAAGAATTCAATAACTTACTGAATGCAAAAGTTTGAAATTACATAGAATTCTGTGTATAGAATAGTTCAAAAAAGTGAACCGCTTTAGTTTTTAGATTATCTCACAAAATTCTGATCACAAAATATTGAAAAACTCATTGAAATCTCTAGGGTATTATCTGCATGATGGCTATGTGTACCATTTAATAGTCACCATGGCAATTCTAAAGGAAATTGGCAATTCTAAATAATATTTTCATCATGGCAGTTCTAAATAACATTTTTATTTGTAATGCAAAAATATTGCATTACAAATGAAAATGTTATTTTGAGAAGAATTATTTTGTAGCCATAACCTTTCTAGCAATAACAACCACATAGCAATGTGACATTGATTCAATCAATTAATAGAAACAGGTGGAATTATATCACATTTTTCCTTCAATAATTTGAATAGTGCAGCTTGATTTGAAAAATATTAACATAAAAATTCAATTTAAGTCAGTTATAGAACATTTGGAATAATAATTTTTTTTTAGAACAAAGTGGCTGGAAACTTTTAAACATGCATACATACCAAAATAATAAATATATTCACAATCATAGATTATATTTCTTTGCTAGATTACTTTATTTCTGATATCTTATATTAACATCTGATAATTACAAGTTATTGGTCTTTTTTAAAAAAGAATTAGAATACAAAACATCACCATATGCTGACATTGTGTGCATGCTAAAATAGGCCATAAAGAGAGCCATAATGATTAAATTATTTCTTAATGATCCTAGAAACATTTGTTAAAGTTATATTGATGTCATTTGGTTGGTTATTAAAAAATAAATTATTTATCTGTCTTTGATTTTCAAATTTTTGCTCCCGCATCCAATAAATATAAACTATCAAATGATATTTAAACCTTGGCATATTACTTGGTTATTTACTACTTTCTGTCCATAAATGCAAGTACAAATTCCAAAACTGTTGCTTTCAAACATACATGTTTCATTTTCATATCTAACACAATCTGAGGTACAATATTCTAAAAAAAATATTTTATATATATAGATACATACATACATACACACACTCATTACATACACATATACATATACATACTTACTCACATACGTTACATTGCATACATACATACATACATACATACATACATACATACATACATACATACATACATACATACATACATACATACATACATACATACATACATACATACATACATACATACATACATACATACATACATACATACATACATACATACATACATACATACATACATACATACATACATACATACATACATACATACATACATACATACATACATACATACATACATACATACATACATACACACATACATACATACATACATACATACATACATACATACATACATACATACATACATACATACATACATACATACATACATACATACATACATACATACATACATACATACATACATACATACATACATACAAAGTTTTTTGTTTTTCATATCATTCAAGAAATGAATGTTTGAATGGTCTCCCGTATCAAAGTACATAAAAGAATTGATGAAGTACTCTATAATATGTACTCTCATATAAATTGAACAAAATTTTATAAAACATATTTAAACTAGTACCCATTCGAATTGTACTTAACATATTCACAGGAATAGGTTGTAGAGAAAACATTAATCCAGTTTCAATATGAACAGCAATAGATAAGTGATCAGCCTCTTTAATCTCTACCATTAAAGCCTCAATGTAGTATTTGTTGTTTGCCTTCAAATGTATATTTGCAGAAAAAGCACTAAAAAAAGTCATTCAAAGTAAAAAGCTAAATCATTAAAAGTGTAAGTCATGACATTAAAAGTATTTAGTTAAAATATTATCAAAACTAAAAAAATATAAAAATGTTTTAAACAGATTGATCTAAAAGTCCAGGGACTTACTACTAAAAGAACTTTCTTTTTATGGATAATTTAAATGTTACTCATCACCATGTCTCCTTTGAGAGTGATAGATTCATTTCAATCCTATTCTAACAAATTGTTACCTTTCTTGAAAAAGTATTTGTCAAGAGTTTTAAAAAATATTTAAGTTTTAAATATGATTTTATCATTTGTGCAAATATTTTTCCTGAAGCAACTTATTGAGAATTGCAAACAGGTAAGAGTTATTAGGAACCAGATATGGAAAAGGACTAAAAACAATAATGTATTGATGTGTAAGCAATACCCTTAGATATTAATATGTTGTTAATTTTACCCCACTGTAAGTATAAGGAGTATCCATATTTTTGCAAAAATATCATAATTAAAAATGGAAAATAACTCTCTTATTTACCGAAGATAAAAAATATTACAAATGGAAACAGCAGGAGGATTTCTTTAATCTTTTCCTATTAAAGACTACAGATGAAGATTATATTTAAAAGATTTAGATTTACGAGATAAACAGAGCAAAAAAAATGATGCATTAAGAGTATTTTACTTATAGTTTATTGTAAGTACATTAAAGAACAAGAACTAATGAAAATATAGACTTTGTTCAAATTTTGTTTGAAGCACTTTTACATAAGGCTGTCCAGCTATTAAATTTGTTTAGCTAATTCTTTCCCTATCGAAGCTCAAATAGATTTGATTGACGTAAAATATTTTCCTTTATCCATGCTCTAAGTGTGCAATAGTATCTTAGAAAAAATCACACAAAATCATGAAATAATCATATTATATAATATATTTGCCATTATTAGCTATCTTTCGATATCTTGTAAACTTCCTTTGGTAACCTAACTCATTAGATTTGTTTAATATTGGTAGCTAATTAAAATAACTATCAAACTAATATTTAATGAGATTAAAGTTAAGATGCCTAAAAATAGTTTTCTTTTTGAGTTGAATAAGAAATTATAGAATCAAATTAGATAAGGTTTGAAATGAATGATTGTAAGAAAGATTATAAATGTTGTTGACAATCTGGATTAAATAAACAAAACAGAACACCATGTCCTGAACAGGTTAAATGGCTTGGCTGCAAATGTGAGAAGCAGACAGGAGAGAGCTATGGTTGATAAGTAACAATCTTATGAGAAAGGTAACTGGAACTATGCATTGTTCTAGAGTCTCTATGTGAGTGTTATTTGATTCAGCCTTTGTAAAAATGTAGAAACCTACTTTTATTAAAATTATAGCAGCCATAAATACCAATGGTCCCAATAACAACTTTTTAACATTGATATGACAGAGTAATTACTATAGCTTTTTAGGTTTATATATTTTCAAGGCTGCATATACAACCATTTACAAAATAAAATTCTTTTTCTTATTATTGAAATAGGTAAATAGTTTAAGATTCATAGAAAAGGTCTAATCTAATGAGTTAGGCTACCAAAGGAAGTTTACAAGATATCGAAAGATAGCTAATAATGGCAAATATATTATATAATATGATTAATTCATGATTTTGTGTAATTTTTTCTAAGATACTATTGCACACTTAGAGCATGGATAAAGGAAAATATTTTACGTCAATCAAATCTGTTTGAGCTTCGATGGGGAAAGAATTAGCTAAACAAATTTAATAGCTGGAAAGCCTTATGTAAAAGTGCTTCAACCAAAATTTGAACAAAGTCTATATTTAAAGAGCCAGAGTCAATCCTATGCAATTCAATTCCAGGAAAAAAGCATTTAGTTAGAACCAAGAGAGTCTTCCAGATCAATAGGAAGAGAATACAGACAAATCCAAGAAGAAGTATAAGGAAGATGGCAAAGAGCTTGACATTTCTGACAGATTCTTAAGAACCTTATAAGGTTAGAAGATCATAGCTGTCACCTCTAAAAATAATGAGAACTTCAAAGTCAAATCATTTGTAGAGAAAATCTTTTTTCAGATTATGCAAAAAAAAAATTCATGCCAACATCGTATATGGTTACTTTTTTATGATGCTTTAAAAAAAGAGAGAGTAAAAAGTAATTCTTTTCTGCTTAATTTTTTTAAAATCTTGTATAAGATTTATGAGACAAACATACAAAACAACTTTTGAGATTTTTTTATTTGATATATAAGACATGTTTTATGAGAAAATGAGATTTAAATTATAAGATATAACTTTTTAGCCTAAAGATTTAAATTCAAGTTTAATTTAGAAAATAATTGCTTTTTTATTTAGAACAAATTTTGTTTGTGAACTTTATAAGACGACTTATTGATCAATTTTTTGCTCAAAATAGTAAGTATATAAAATTTTGTTCAGAATTAAATTAGAATATAATATTAGCTCTAAAGGAAAATAACATAATATTGATGACAAAAAATATTAAACTGAAATTTTCAAAGTATTCTCAAAAATATCAAAAATGGGTTATTAATATTCTAATTTTTAAGTTAATGTAATAATATATTAGTACATTAGGCATAAGAAACAAAAAAAGCATAAAAACTTACTTGAATGTGTTATAACCTGAGTAAACTGTTTGGTTGATGATAAGTACTTTATTTTTTGAATTAGTGTCATTGCTTAAATACAACTCGCAAAATTCATCACAGGAACTGTAAAATGTATAATTCCCAGTTTCTGGAGCAAGAAACCAACCACGAATTCTTTGTCCATAAAAATCCCCAACATTTTGTGGCGCAGCAAAAACATCAATAATTTCATAGCTATCTGGATTTTTAGGGTAATTTGGATAACTCTTCAATGTATCAATACTTTGTATGTCATATTTGCTATAAAAAACTTCACGAAATAATCCAGGAGGGGCTAAAAAATGGTAGAAAAGAACATTATTAGGTGAAAAATGTATTAAAATGAGTTAGAGAAAATCTTTTAAAGAAAATTTTTTTTAGATAAAAAAGTATATAAATAAATAGATTTCTTGTATAAAAAATCATACTTTATAAAGGAAGAGTATGTAGAAACAAATTTTAAAATATTTGATAGATTTATGTGGTATTATATTAAGTATTAACTTACTAAAGTTATCTTGATTTAAAGATTGGTCTGATGCATAAATGAACATCTAGAAAATACATAACAATTATTTTGTAAAATAAATCAGTATATACACTATATCAAAAAGTTTTCATTCACCTGTCCTGCACATTTTGCAAGTGTGTAACTTTTTATTCAGCAAAAATAATTTCATGTAAATTATACCAATAAAACATTCAAGAAATATTCTACAAAAAGATTTTTTAATGAATAACAAATTACAGCATTTAAAAACAAAAAATGTACATTTTTTTGCCAAACAAATTTTTCATTTGCTTAACAAGAATCAACTAAAATTGTTATTAAAATTCAATTCCTTAATTTTTAATAACTTTTGTGATTACCATGAGCATTTATAACCTCATGTAGTCTGTTTTTCATAGTAAAAACTAATTTTTTAGCAATTTCTGGAGTGATAGAGATTCCTTACATCATGTTACCTAATTCTTATACCCAAATCATCCCACTTATTTTTAATGGGATTTGAATTGTGGGAGTGCATAAAGTTGGGTAGCTATTTAAATATCCCATTTCTTGACATGTTTGACTGTGTATTTTATATCATTAGCTTGCTGAAAAAAAATGACCTAGTAAGTTCCATTTTATAAGCACTTTCTTCTAGATTATTTTTCAGAATGTTTAAATAGACATGTTGGTCCATATTTCCATCAATAAAAACCAAGTTTCCTACACCTGCAGCACTCATACAAGCATTCGTATTCCTAAGAAGTCTAAATTTTTTTATCTTTTTTTTTTGTTAATTTTTTTACAGTAAACAGTATATATTATTAACATGCATAAAAATGCATTCAATCAGGAGAAAAAGATAAGTTCTTAAATTTTTACCAGGAGTAATTGAAAGTAGTCAAGCAGGCTGTGCAATCCTAATAGTTCCATGAGGAGAAGCCTCTTTTGAAGCAATCACAGAGGAAGCACTTTGTTCTCTGACATTCCTGTCAGTAAAAACAATATCTCTGGTATTTTCTCGGAAGGTAGACATGCTGCACATATGTGGCATTTCTTTTCCAATGATTGAAAAGCAAACAGAGTACCTTTTTTCAACTTTGGCTTGCTGATTAGCAGTAGATAGTTGAGGTGCTTATAAGGAGTGTGTTTCATTTAGCTTCAGATGGCCAATTTAGCTGAGAAGACACTCACATCCCTGACCTCTAGCTGGAGTGCGAATTTTGATAGAGAAAAAGTTGAACAGTGAAGAGATACATTCTCTTCATTTTGCTTTTTTTGAAGGCGAACTCAGCGATAATCACACATTCCAACCGGTACTCTTGGATCAGTAAAGTTGATTTGAAAAGAAAACAGTTCTTTGAAACGATCAATCAAAAAAGAAGTGAGCTGTCAAAAGCACTTTTGAAGGCAGAGAAAAGTGACTTTTTCTGCAGCTATCATGGGTTTTGTCCGAATTAGGCATTTTTTTTTAATACAGGAGGGTAAATGTTTACTTACGGTTTTCTCAACAACTTGCAAAACAAATACCTTTTCCCAGTAAATGACATTTGCTTGTTTTGTTTCTATTTTTATACAATAATTTGCTCTTTCCCAGAAAAAAATGAAAAATGAAAACTCATTAAAATTCACCTAAGTTGAATAAATTACCTTACAAATCATTTAGGATGATGATTTAAGATAGAAAAAAAATTATCTGTGCAGTAAAAATGAAAAATTTTGGCATGAAGTCATTTTTCAAACAAGTTTTTTAGAAGGAAATTTTCAAATAAATTTTTTTTTCTTGGGTGAAATAGTTTGATTTCAGCTTTTACATTTTTTGAATCATGAAGGTGTATGTAGTAATCCCTTCCGAGGGTTTTTTCGTGAATTTAAATTGATATTTTTTTCATTTCGGCCTAATGTGGGACAGCTCCATTGTTATTATTGGCAATAGAATTGTCAATACGCCCACTTTTTTTTTGACGTATATTACGGGGGGGGGGGAGGGAGGAGGGGGTAGTTAACTAATTCCATAAAAATTTCAAAGATATTTTAATTAAGAATCCAGCTAAAACAATCTGGCGTGATAATAATTATAGGCGATGAATTCCCATCACGTTCTATTATTCAAAATCTTTATAAAAAATAAAAACCAGGCTTTTAATACATTTAAAAGATAACTTTTAAACCAAAATAAACATTTTTCTAGAGAGCATATATTTGCGATAAGTGGTATATTTTGGTTCTTTCTATTTCAGATTAGAGCACTTTACATTGATTTTGAGATCTATACTTTTATAAGGTTCTTAATCAACATATAATTTTCCATCATAGTCAACCATAAAAATGGGGGGGGGGGAGGGAGGAGAGAGATGTTTTTGATAAGTTAGCGTTTTTTCTATTTATACAGCTATTCACGAAAGTGTAAACGATTGCAGAATTTTTATCAAGTATGTTTGGTTTTTGTTTAATAAAGAAAAACTGTAAAATGATATCGACTTAATTTTTTTTATTTATTAAAGAAAAAGTAATTAGCTTTAAATGAATATGAACATATTATAAAAACTTTAATATTTAGTTAGAAAAAAAGCTATTACAAAAAATCTTATAGGAAAAATAAGAAGCACAAAATTTTAAACGAATTGCAACATTCGAACAAAAAATGAAAAAAAAAGCGAAATTAATATTTAATGTGTCCTCCTTTGTTTTTATAGCAAAGATAAACTCGTTTATGCATTGATTCAACTAATTTCATGCACATCACGCGAGGTACCTTCAGTCAGTACTCATTTAAAAGTTGCTTTAAATGCTGAGTTGATTGAATTTCATGGTATGTCAGTTGATTGTCGATCCAAGACCAAATTCAATTGGGTTGAGATCTGGTGATCTAGGGCACCAGGGCATCACATTGAACTTTTTTTTCAAAAAATATTCTTTGATTGAGTGTGCTGTATGAGCTGAAGCCCCGTCTTGTTGAAAGATAAATTGCTTGCTTCTGCCATACAAGTGTCTGATTGATGGAACTAAACACGTTTCCAATGTGTTCTTGTAAGTGTATTGATTAATTCGGCCTTCATACAGCTCACAGAAGCCTATACCTTTGTGAGAAAAACATCCCGAGATGCCAACCGAACCTCCACCGCCTTGTCGACGATGTTGCAAAAACCTGTCTGAATATTTCTCAGTTGCAAATCTTTTGACATAAATTCTTCCCTTGCGGTTTACAACTTGAAAATTAGCTTCATCACTCCAAATAACTTTTGCCCACTGTTCTACAGACCAGTCCAGCCTTTCTTTGGACCACACTCGTTTACGTTTATCCGTGATTGAAAGAATAGGTTTTCTAGCAGCTATGTGCGTTCCAATACCTTTGTCCAACAATGTTCGTCTCACGAGCTCTCTGCTTACTTTTGGATTATTTTTTGGCTCATTGAAGATTTGTGCTAGCTTTTTGTAGCTGAGTCTGGCGTTTTCTCCGCTTATTCTGAATACACCATTTTTGTCACGGTTGCTGAGTTTGGATGGTCTCCCAGTACGCGGCATGTCGGAGACGTCCTTGGTAAGTTCTCAGGTTTTGATGGTTTTTCTAACGCAATATTCAGAAATGTTAATTATTTTGCCTATTTGAACGTTTGTGTGATTTTTTGTCCACGCCATACCAATAACTTGCCATTTGATGTCAGTAGAAACTGATTTTTGACCTATTTGCACGCAATTGAAATTAATTTGAAATTAACAATATTTCAAGTTGATTTTTAATGAATTAAAAGCTGCCTGATGATGTTGTGATGAATCTTTTGATTGAAAAACTACTAATTTTAACTTTATTTAAAAATAAAAAAATTTCGCAGCGGATTTATCAATTAATTAGCAAATAATTGATCTTAAATAAAATCGTTTAAACTTTTGTGAAACCTCTTAATTTGTATCACCTACCTTTTAATGAAATTTCTGAGTAAACGGTGATGAGTCAAATCCTACTTTTTTTTATTCTATTAACAAATAACCAAATTTACCAAATTGAAAAAATAATTTTTTTGGTATCTATTTTCGTTAGATTTTTATTCAAGAAAAACCGAAGATTAGATCTGAAAATTCTGCAATCTTTTAAACTTTCGTGAATAGCTGTATAGTCGTGTAGCGCGTATATAAATAGAAAAAGCACAAACTTATCAAAAACATAAAAAAAAGTTTACTGAAAAACTTAAAAAGCATGTTGAAAAGAATTCTACTGTATCCATTGAAAAGACAGCAAAATTGTTCAATATTGATGAGAGGACAGTCAGAAGAACTCTAAAAACGCTTGGAAAGGTCAATGTGATCCGACCTACATGCCAACTTTCGACAAAATCATGCTAAAATTTTTGAGATTGGGGAAATCAAATTATCGAATCAGTTAAAAAGCCATGCTTCGTCAGCAAATAAAGTTTTCTCAATTAAAAAATATTTTAGTGTTGGCTCTTTGCTCAATAGGTAAAATGACAGATCAATTGTGCAGAAGAATAACAAAACACCACTTGTGTGTCACGCTAAGCACCCTCGCTCCATCATGATCTTCGAAATCATCAAATATCCACCAATCTACATCAAAGAGAAAGAAATAGTTACCTCTGGTAGGTATATTAGCTTACTAAAATGTTATGTGGTGCCATGGCTGAAGAAGACATTTCCTGAAAACAAATACATCTTTCAACAGGACAATGCACCTTGTCATGGGTCCAGAAAAACTCAACAGTATTTTCAGGACAGTAGGGCTAATTTCTGGCCCAAACACTTTTGGCCACTATCCAGCCCTGACCTGAATCCTCTTGACTATAGTGTGTGGAGAGTAGTTAAGAGTAAGGCTTGCAAAAAGGCCCACTTGTTAAGTCACTAAAGTCATCAATTACCCGTGGTAGGAAACCAATGTCAAGGGACTGTATAATAAGCACCTGCCAGTCCTTCCGCCCTAGGCTTGAGGCAGTGATCAAAAAAAAGGAAACCTAATTTAATGTTGAAGTGGGAAAAGTATTTATCTTCAACTTTTCTCCTATCAATATTCCATAAATATAGTTTTTGAGTGCTTTAAAAAATCATTTAAAAAAATATTCTAAAAAGTTCGCGAATCGCTGCCACACCCTGTATATGAATTTTGACTAATCTAATTAATTTTGTGGCGCTATCAACCAGTAACTAGATTTTTTCTAAATTTTTGAAATAAATTCTTGCAAAAAAAAGCTAAACGATTCTTCATGTAATTAACTATCAATTAATGTGATCCTTCAATAAGGTGTTAAATCAACAATGACACTTGAATAACATTGTGAGTAATTTATTAACTGAAATTGTCAAATAATTCGTGATATTAACATTTTGTTATCTATAATGTGAGGAGGGAAAATGATAAAATTGTAAACATTATCTTTAAGTTTTACCCGACTCAAGCTTGTAACATTTGAACGAAGAAAAGAGTGAGTCAACCAAGAAAAGATCTACACACAGAGACTTATTGAATTTGTCATATGAATAAACGATATAGCGAAAAGAGAAAGTAAAAAATAACAACAACCAAGAAAAGATCTACACACAGAGACTTATTGAATTTGTCATATGAATAAACGATAAAGCGAAAAGAGAAAGTAAAAAATAACAACCAAGAAAAGACGTATACACAGAGACTTATTGAATTTGTCATGTAAATAAATGATGAAGAAGAAGCAAAGCCATAAACAACCGAAAACTATAAAAAGCTTAACAAAAAAAAAGAAGAGAGGATGGGTGAAGGAGAAGTAAGAGATTTAAAGAGATTTTAAGAGATTTTAAGAACTTTAAAAGAGGAATTTATGAGAAAAGTATTTTTTTAAATTTAAAGAGGATTTTATGAGAAGAAATTATAAAGATTTTAAGAGAAGCTTATGAGAAGAATTGGTAAGAAAAGATATTTGAGTAACTTTAAATAAGCGTTATTATCTGTAACGATTTATTGATATTTGCATGAGTTAGTATTAAGAGAATATATTGATGAGAATATTTGAGAATATTTGTTAAGAAAAGTAAGTAAGAGAAGAAGAACCAGTAGTAAGTATTTTTGTTTGCATTTCGATTATTAATATTATTGTTATTACTATATGCGTTAAATATTGTTATTGAAAAGTATGATTTTCTAACCGCACACCTTACCATAGCCGTGCCGTCATATATTACCTGAGGGACAAAAATATTTAATAAATCCTCCAACCTTGTTCCCAACCTCCATATACCTTCCTACAACCCAAACCTAGCCCTTTCCTAACTAAATACTCCCCAAACCATCAACCTTGTTCCCAACCTCCATATACCTAATCAACACACACTAAACCCAAACCAAACCCTTTCCCCTTCCCTTTACCCCTTTCCCCTAAACAGAAGAAATAAGATAAAAAATTTAACAAAATAATTGAATAAAATCCACCGCCCTCACAATAGCTAAGAACTTACAAGTTCTATGGTAAAATCTAAGTTGCTGCTTATTCTTTAGGGAAAAGAAGTTGCCCCAATGACTGATTACACGATTTTCGATTTGATTAAAAGTTAAGGCTCTCTGTGAGATCACGTTCAGTTTACAGTAATGCCAACCCAGATTGTCTTACGTTCGCTATATCGTAACGCAAATAACTTTTTATAGTTTTCAATCAACTAAAACCTTGTTCAGTATTAGTAGAAGTAACGTCAAGAGTCAAGTAAATTTTTTTAAATTTTCAATTGGTCTTAACGTATTTAGATATTTATTAGCAGTTTTTGGTTTTAGTGTATTTAGATATTTATTAGCAGTTTTTGGACTTAACGTATTTAGATAATTTATTTGGATAATTATTTATTTATTAGCAGTTTTTATTAGAAATTATTTTTAACAAATCTCAAAATTATTGCAATTCGTTAATCTAATTTTTAGATTTACAATAAATATAGTTTACTTTTATGTTAAATTACATTGGTTTATTTTAAATCAATTTGTTAGATGTTAAGCATCTTTTAAAACAGATGTTTTACAATTTCTTTAATTGCCGGCTAAACGATGTGTAACTTTGTTTTAATTTCGTAGAATCGTTCGTCATTAAAAGGTTTGACTGGAAATAATGCCGAGAGTGAAAAATTACCTTTTTATTAAAGAAAAAATGTGACGAATGTCTTCGGCACAATAAGGGGGTATGTAACAGTAAAATATATTTAAGAGTTAAACATGAGATTACAAACACGAAGGAAGCTTGCAGAAAGGAAGTTAAAGCAGTGATAAGTATATAAGTCAATGGGCAATTTTTTGAGAGAACAATGGGAGAACAACTTTGAACAACTTTACTACGAAAAACGTTCTAAGAATGCATTAAATAAAGTAGTATTTATAAAAAACGTAATTAATGATTTATGTATATATTCAAACTTAAGTATGAGATGAGTTATATACATAACTAAAGGCAAATATTTTTTCTTAATTTTTGATTCAATTATCACTGAAGATAGATATTTTAGATACAATCTTTTAAAAATCACTGATTCCACCAATTAATTCAACCGTCAGTTTTCAACGGCTAGATTAATTCAACCGTCAGTTTTCAACGGCTAGAATAATTCAACCGTCAGTTTTCAACGGCTAGATTAATTCAACCATCAGTTTTCAACGGATAGATTAATTCAACCGTCAATTTTCAACGGCTAAATTAATTCAACCGTCAGTTTTCAACGGCTAGATTAATTCAACCGTCAATTTTCAACGGCTAGATTATTTTCATTTGATGATTTTTTTTTAGGTCTAATTAATTAATTCGTTACGTTTGTGTTCTTTTCATCAATTTTATAATTTAATTTTACACTTTGGTTTATATCACGCGTTGTTATTTTGAAAAAGGCATAAGACTCAAGTAGTGAAGCACATTTTTCGTTCTTGAGCAAAAAAAGAATGTTAAAACACTTTTCAGATTTTTCTCTTGTGGACTAATTACTAAACTCTATTCATTTGAAACAATCAAATCAGCACAAATTACTGGTTTGCGCACTTTTAGTTTGATGAAAGCGATTGTTTACAACCATCAATTATGTCATAATTGAAAAAAAATTTTGCTTTTCATTCTAATCTTTTGAAACCTAAAATCGTCCTAAAATGTAGTCATTTTCATAAATGTGATTTTTATTTTTACAGATTTGCGTTATTCGAACGTGAAAACCAGCAACTACGCGACTTTAGCGGTTGTTAATTTTCATGTTTCAAACTGGTTAAACCTGGTTGTTTTACAAACTATTTGACTTACGAGTCGCTTTTACCGATTTTAATTAAAAGAAAAATTAATTTATCTTATTCAATTTTGCTTTAAAACATTTTAAAAATAACTATAAAATATTAAAACAAGAAAAGTTTTAAAACTTTCTTACAAGAATCAAGAAGTCCACAACCATTATGTTTTTAAGAAAGCATAACTTTTTATCTTTTTAATATACTTGAAACGTTTGCAGTCGGGTTGATTTTTTTCTTCGTCCAAGAAACATTTTTTGGCAGGCGACCTGAAATATTTATTTGAAGTTAGTGACAACTTAATTCAAAATTTAAATATTAAAAAAGTATTTTTAAAATTAGATTTCAGTATTTCTTTGAAATGTGTTATGATTTTAGGGGGAAATTAAGAGAAAGATAAGAGCTTTGGTAGAAGAGTGGTCTGAATTAAGAATATTTCAGTTTTGTTTACGACGGGTGATTCTTTGTTCATCGTTTCTATTTATTGTGTTTAACTATTTCATTGTTTTTAATAACTGTAAATAATTATTTTGTCTGCAATCAGTTTGCCATCCACAAATACAAATTTTAATGAAAAATTCGACTTTCTTATTCTAAATAAATTTATGTTCTTAAAAAAGCTGAATGGAAATGAAAGTTTATATTATTTATTCCCAATTGAATACAAGTTCGCTTGAATATCAAAGCATTGAAGATTACTTTTGGTAAGGTTGAAATATTTCCACTTTAAGTAACATTTTAGTTGGAGTTTTTAATGTTAATATAAATAAACCTACTTAAGATTTAACAAGTTTCCGTCTTGATCAGTCAAAATGTTACCAATTCAAGTTTTAATGGAGAATTATATCTAATTCTGAAATGTATTTTTTTATCAGGAAACACAATCTGGTATGCAAATTGTATTGTCTCCTCTGAAATTCCAATATTTTAAAACATTCCATTATTATTTAATAAAAAACTTGAGCACTCTGCTCCGTAAAGCAAGATTGTGGAAAGTAAAATGTATCAAAGCCACATCTTTACTTTCCATTTGCTATTTTACTCGTTTGATCTGTAACGACAAATCCATGTGGTTTCCTCCGAGCCATCTTACATAAGCTTTTAAACTCAGTGATTGGCCTGTCTTGACAAACATGATCATTATGTATATGGTTTATACTTTTGGCATCTTGGGGAAATAGGAAAATAAGGTTTTCATTCTCACGTATCGTTTGTTTTGGAAGTTTAAAATAACTCTGTGCAAGTTCTATGATGCTTGCTTTGTCAGATTCTCTAGCACATTTTCAAACGTCTGGTTAGGAGCAATCTAAAATCTATAGCTGTATTTTAAAGTTTTAAAAAACTATTTTGAAAAAATAAACCCTTGTCTATCAGGATTAACACGATAACATGTTACTTCATCTTTGTGGCCCTTTAACAAGAGTTTCTCAACATCAAGCTTTACATCCTGAAAGTATACCAGCAAAATTAACATGTATTTCACATGACGAATCCTAAGTCTAGGGAAATATGTTAAATTCTGAAAAAAAGATTTTCATTAAAACATTTATCCAAATACATGCCAAGCTTCTTGACAACACTCTTCAGAAAAAAAAGTATTACAGTAAAACAAATAGGCAGTCTTGTTTTCAATTTTTTTCTAAAGATGCTAGCTACTATAACCTAAAATACAGCTGACAAATCAGCTCTACAATAACTAAATATCCAAAATATCCACAATACTATGTCTTCCACGAGTGTAATAAACTTCACACTCATTCTGCTTCTTTTTAATAAAACATTGTCAAAAATGACAAGATTTTTATTTTCTGATGATAACTCTCTAGGACCTGGATTATTCAACGCCTACTCAAAAAAACTACATTTGGTATCCCATAGTTGTTTATTTTCTTTTCCTGTTGCCTTATTGAGTGAAGAAACGGAAACATCTTTTTGAACTATTGCATAATTATTAGCGAAAAATCTTGATATCGTTTCCTTTGGTGACTTTTCTTCAAAGATTTTTTTTACAATGCGATACTCTGGCTAAAAAAGACTTTTTTCAAAAACCACGTGCCTATTATAATTAAGCCATCGTGCATTATTGAGTGGATTAAGTAGTGGCCTTGCCACATCCAGATTTACCAAAATTTAAAGCAAATATTTTACATATTTACATATAAAATATTTGCAACAGGAATTTCATTTGCAGAATAAAGTTTTATATTGAAAAGAATAAGAAATGCCAAATCGCAGTGATAATCATTCTATAAAAAGTAAAGTAAACAAGTATTACCCCGGTAATTTTAATTACATTGATAGTTTCAACTGTAACATGGAAAAAGAAAGTTTAACAGCTTTATAAGGATTTTAAAACGTTAACCACTGAAGAAGGTAAAATTGTATGTTTAGGTGAAATGATTAACTAAATTATAATATCTACTAATAAGTTAAAAGAGTTTACGTTGAAAGTAAAATATAATCTTCAAAATAAATATAAAATAAAAAGAATAAAAAACTCCCTCAACAACTTTTTAAATGCCATGAGAATCATTAAAAATGCTAATGGTGATGATTTTAGATTAGATGAGATTCATGTTTCTTTTGTAGATAATTTACTTGATGATATTCATAGAAATGCTGAATATAAGATTACTTATTTTAAAAGTGTGTTTTGAGATTTACATTGTCAATAAATAACTTAAACTGTTGTTGCATGCAAAAAAAAAAGAGAGACTGATGCATTATTTGTCTACTAATGATTTATTGCATTTCATTGATGTTTATCAAAGTAAAAAATTAATTTAAGCACTAAAACTTGCTTCTAAATCTTCCCCGATTGCTCAACTACAGGCATAAGAAGCTTTTCTAACGTTCCTTTCTTTTTTCTAGGTTTTTTCAAAAACAAAAATATTAATAAAGAACAGAAGCAAAAACATCTTGCAAGAAAACAATGCAATTAGGATTATGTTAAAAAGTAAACAAAAAATAATGCTGTTTCTTTTCGAATCTTACGTTTTCGAATACTTTCGCATTCATAATGGAATGTGAAAGTACTGATTATTATATTATTTCGATCATTATAGTGAATTCGACTACAAATCTTAGATTCATGTCTAAAACACAATTTAAATCAACTTTAATTACAAGAACCTTAAAAAAACTAAAAGATATATACATATATAAAATCAAATAAATCGTAAAATTGTAAACCATACAACAAGAAACAATAAAATACAATTTAAAAAGTTAGACTTTAATGGGCAAAAAGATTGAATTTAAGGGCAGATGGTCAGACTATTACAAACTTTAACCAATTTTTACTGAGTTTGTATCCAAATATTTACATCTGTTACATCTATTCATTTTTTCTTTTTCGCTAGCTAAACTTCTCTTCAACGTTAGAGGTATCCTCTGCTATTTTCATCTTTTCACAGGCTTCTTTTTTATTACCTAAAATCATGGCAGAAATATAAACTTTTACTTAGCTTAAATATATATATATTTTTTTAAAAATTGATTTGTAAGTAGCATTTTGCTAACACACACACACACACACTGTTGTGTTGTATTTATCTGCTAGCAATCGAATTGAGAATGTTTTCCTATGGGGTGAATTCTATTTTAATTGTGGCTACATAAAAAGTATGTCAAGCCGGCCCGATAGTGAATCAATGGTCTGACCATCTTTATATTACATTTGTCTGTACATCTGCATATTTCATTATAATTGCTAACACACACACACACACACACATACACACACACTCTGACTGCATAAATGTGGTCACCCTGTGTAGATGTGAATGTGACTGCCGGCTTGACATATTTTTATATTTTTACAAAAGATATACAACAATTATCATGAGGCAAAGTGGAAAGCTACATGTATTAAAATATATTTCTTTTTATTATAATCAGTTTTTTAGGTATAGCATATTTACTACACCGAGATTAATGTTGCCGAGATGATAAGCTATACATAAGATATAGCATTTACTTGATATTATAGTTGCAAATCAAGCCGGCCTGATAGTGAATTGAGCAAGAGGAGATGATAATGCAATATAGTTCTATACGCTGTCTAACTAACAAACTTTTTATGATTTGATTTTATCAATAATTAAATTGAAGGAAATATATTTAGTCTTAATCTCTGTGTAGTAAATATGTTATACTTAAAAAACTGATTATAATAAAAAGAAATAAATTTTCTAACAAACAAATAAAAAATTATATTTAAAAGTTATCATTCAGTGCAAAGTGAAAAGACGTGGATATGTATAGTATGAAGTGTTGAGAAAAAAAAGGGCAAACCAACCAAAATCAAGTTTTGAGTAAATCAAGTTTAAAATTTCGAGATAGAGATTAAAGCTGCAGCGTTGCAAACAAAAAAGACATACTGTTTGGGATTTACAGTTACTGAAGATTCACATATATACGTTTATATTGTAGAGAACACACAAAAACAAAACATTTAAGATTATGGTCATATGAAAACTCAATATTCAAAAACAAAATTCAAAATATTTCGATATTCAAATACAAAATTCAAAATATTTCGATAGTGCAATTGTGGCATTGTAACAAACCCATTTTTATAACGTAAGCAAAAATTTTTTCACGACCTCACTTAGTGGTTAACACTTATACAAACCGTCAGGTCTTTCAACCAAATAAATATTTAATTTTTAAGAATCTCACGGATCTTTAAAAAAAAGATTCTTTGAAAATAAACTCCTTAAAAAGAATGTAAGCACAAGGCTCCATAAAATATCTGATAATAATTTGGTAACAATATTCTTTTCAAAACCGAAAAAAAAATCAAAAAAAAAGTTGGAGCATTTTCTAGAAAATTGTTTTAAAATATGTTGTTGCAAAGCAGCCAGGTTTTCAGAAATACAATAATACTTTTTGACAACCTACGCAAAAATGGGCCTTGAATCTATAAGTTTATAGTTCTTCTGAAAACACCCAAAGAATTGCAATTCATATAATCAATTGGAAACCCACTTACCATTTATAATTTAGCTTTGTGAAAGGAGATATTGCTTTATGGTGTACTGAATCACGTTGATTGAAAAATCTAGATCAGTCCTTGGAGGGGCAGATATATCAGGTAAAACTATTTTTTGATACTGCTTTTCACGTTGAGTACAGTATTCACATCAATTGTATCCATTATGTGTTTCGATGCATTTAACAAATGACCGAGCAGGTGAAGCACAAATAACTGCTTCCAACTTTATTTTGTATGTTTTTCTCGTGTTGTCACAAATAACACCAACTTGCTAAAAACGTTTTATTTCATTAATAAAATCTTTGAAATAGTTATATACAGAATTTGGTTTTCAAGAACTGGAAAATAAAGCAATCGGAATCCTCCGATCAAACTCTAGAACAGAACCAAGAATCGGCCAAAGTTATATGTTAGAGTTATTAAACAATGGAAAAATAATCGTCGATATTTTTATGTAAAAACTGAAAGGTCTGTTGAAAGAAGTAGTTTTTTTTTAAATAGTAGAGAAAACAAAATTGCATTTCAATGTAGTGAATTTCACCACCTGCAACAGAATCGCTTTCGATTTGTTTTTTTTTGAGTTGAAGCAATCTAGAATCTTTTGGATCAATTTTTTCTCAAATCTATAGAAACTGTTTAAACATTATAAGATATAATAAAACTGATTGCCTATTTTCCTTAATCATTATCCAAGCTATTTTTATTTGGGTTTAGTTTCTCTATTTCTTCGATATCAGAATCATCATTAGAATGCCCAAGCCAATCTTGAGTCTTCATAAATCTTGAGTATCATAAAGTTCTTTAGTATCGTTTTTGCTTTGGCTTTCATTCATGTTAGAACATTCATATCAATCACATTATCTTGCACAAACAAATCATGATTTGGTTTATTATTTAGAGAAGCTTCTTCAACTATTTTTGCCACGACCACAGCAATTTTTTGTCGTTTTGTACTTTATGAACTCATGGTACTTAAATGAAGAAAAATTGGAAAATTTGTTTTACTTTAAAAGGATAGACTTTTAAATAAGCGCTAAAATTGTCCTAGGTAAGCTTAATAAAATTTCACCTAACCTGCGCCGACAAAAGATCATCATCATCATCATCATCATCATCATCATCATCATCATCATCATCATCATCATCATCATCATCATCATCATCATCATCATCATCATCATCATCATCATCATCATCATCATCATCCTCAACATCATCTTCATCATCACTATCATTATCATTTGTAAGATACTTTTTATTTATACTTTAGAGATATTTTACATTTTAAGTATACTTAAAATTTTTACAAATACTTTTTATATATACTTTCTAAGTTTTTTATAAATTTTCTAAAAACCATTTGTATATTTTTTATATTTAAATTATATTATTTTCAAATATTTTTTATAAATTTTAAATATATCTTGTATATATATATAATGTTATTTATTTTACATATCTTTTATACATTTTTGGTTCACTTTTTATAGATTTTTTAAATGTATGTCATATATATTTGAATATACTTTTTTAAATATGTGCTATATAACTTTTATGTATATTTTATACCTTATTTTATGTATAAGTTATTTATGTTTTATGTCTTTTATGTATTTTTTGTATATTTTTTTTATAGACAATTTATAGATTTTTTATAAATATCAGTTTTATTATCATATATTTTTGGAATACTTTTTATATTTTTTATACATTCTATAAGTATCCTTAATATATTTTTTGTATATATTTAAAACATGTGCTCTGCACTTTTTACATACTACTTAAACATTTTAAAAGTATGTATTTTGTATACATATTTTAAATAGGCAATATTTTTTATTTATTTTTCATGTTTTTTAAATAAACTTTATATATTTTTAATGTTATATATATATATATATATTTTTAATATTCTTTTTGAACATTTTTTATAACTTTTTAAAATACTTTTGAAATATCTTTTTTATATATTTTATATATTTAGTGTTTTTTATCTATATTTTTTTTTTAAATATTTTCTCATATTTTATAGATAATTTATATATTTTTTAAATAATTCTTGTATCTTTTACAAAAATTTCTTTAAAAAAACTCGTACTTAATAGTAAAAAATAAAAACACTGGTCACAACTTTTCGCCTTTTTATTTTTTCTATAAAAGTTTTGTTTACAAAATGTGTAATTGATTTTCAATGATTTTAATGTAAGATGCTGCTTCTTACAAAATACGCACTTTAGTTTTCAAGCTGAAGATTTGCAGGCTTGCGAAGACAAACCAATTTACTAAAATAATTCATCATGTATTCATTTTCTTCTTCTTGTTGAGAAAGTAAGCGTTGGCAATATTCAAATTTTTCTTCTAACTGCGTTTCGAACTCATCTAGAAGTAAACTTTAACAGAATTATATTATAAACTTACATGATCTAAAAAATTACTTCTAGAATCTCGTTTTAAGAAGCAAGTTAAACAGCTCTTGTTTAAACAGTCTTTCTGGCTTTCACCTTTTTGATAAAATCACTCAAAACAAACAAATTCAATGCATATATAACTAGCACCTAATTCAAGCAATAATTGGCAACTAAAAATTTAAAAACAACATCTAATTGAAGGGTTTATTGTAAAACAATGACGCGCCACACTTTTTTCAAAAATGAGTCATTGTCATTTTTATAGTCATAAATAATATAAGCAACAGCCAAAAAGATATTTAAGTATAAATCTTAAAATTGGAGCCACAATCTTAAAATCATCTTCCTGCAAAATGTTTTGAGGATATACAATGACATGCCACACAAAATAAAAAAATAACAGTGATACAAGTAGTGATTTTGATGATAGTGATGGTGATAAAGATCATGTTCCTGATGACATTGAAAATATAGCTTCAAATCAACAGGTAAACATTTATTTTTGTTTTGTGGCTGGTTATTATATTACACTTAACATTATGATGCAAGAAAAACAGTTTATCATTGTGGCTTATTATATAATTGTATATTTATTTTAAAGTAACATTCCGATCAAATCTGTATACGGTACAGATTCTGTTGAATATCCTGAATAAACAGCCTTCAGCGAGTCGAAACGAGTTACAAGTCGAAACGAGTTATGAAACACCGGAGTTTTAGCTACGGGAAAGGGATTGGAAAATTAAACACGTGAGCATGCGCAGCTTGTAATTTAAATTTGAAAATCACTGCGCATTCTCATGCGATTAATTTTCCCATTCCTTTCCCGTAGTTAAAACGGATGAGTCGAAACTCACCTTATGAGTCGCTGGAGACAAAAAAATGAAAGCACGTCGTGTTTTACTTTTATTCCAGAATAAAAATCTACGTCACGATTACTTTAGTGATAAAACTAAAAAGTTCCGGCTAGAACTTTAGGATCACCTTGTGGTTGTAAAAAAAAATGCAAGGAAAAATAAATGCATTAAAAAAATTTAACATGTAAAAATGATTTCCTAAATGTTCATGGATTACAACTATTAAAGGGCAGATTAAAGAATATTGTTTTAAAACAGAGAAAAGGGATTTCTATACCAGAAAAAGATAAAAGAGGAAGACATGCTAACAGACCCAATAAAGTGAGTGAAGGAAAAAAAAGCAGGTGTTAGAAACCGTATAAATTTAATTCCAAAATATCAAAGGGATTATAGCAGAACTAAAAATTTACACAAAAAAATACTTGAACTGCGACATAATTATACCAACTCTTTACTCGGATTATTAATTTTTCGTGGTGAATACAACAAAATATTGAACCAGTTTTAGAGCATACTTATAGAAAAATTTTTTGTTCAGAACCCTATATTGGTTTTAAATACCAAAATCGGACACCTGAAAAACTTGTGATCAACTAACTATTAAAATAGAGTCAGCAAGAATCCTTTCCAACGATCAAGACTTGATTCGATTGCAAGATGAACTAAAATTACAGAGGGCAAAGCCTCTTGATATGCAAGAAAAACTAAAATTAGAAACGTTAGTTTTAAAAGTAGCATCCATTCTTTTAAAGTATTTAAGGCACAATGACAGAAGCAGATGACTTAATAATCTCCTCACTGATAAATTTTGTCCCGGACAAAAAAATCAATTCGCTAGTGATAGCTCTCTGGTAACAGTTGGTAAAAGAGAAAAAATTTTAAGGTATAACTCACAACTTTCTTTTAAGTGGCCATACTCATCTTCCTTCGTATTGAGTCTTTGCTCTTATAGAAAAACGTCATAGAAAATATGCAGCACAAATTTATTCTCCAAAAGATTGGCACGACATCATTAGCAAAGCAAAGAGGAAAACACCGTTTGAAGTAACAGAGGCAAACAAATTTTTTAAATTTTGTCCCTGTTTCTGCAAATATGAAAAGAACCACACATACAAACGATGGTAAAAGTTTAGATTTCGCTAATGCAGTTTCCTATCACTTCAATGCAGAAAATACTAATATTTTCTATATCAAACAGGTAAGAGATAAAATTAGAATAGCAATCATTTGGAAAAAAGCTATAGATCATTTTACAGATTGTTATTTTTATCTAGTTAACGGTAAAGGTTTTAAATCAAATAACAAGTCGAAGATTCAAAAAATAAATTCGTCATCATCAATCCGACGATTGACAAATGTAGATGATTACTGTAATGAGACCCCCCCCCTCCCCCCGTTCCTAAAAAAATAAAACTTAACAACCTTAAAGTGGTGAGGATATCGAGTCAAAAAGTTGCTTACTAAAGAAATTCATGTGGGAAGAACAGTCATGATACAAAATTATGATATGAGAAATTTATGATACTGAGATATCGAGTCAAAAAGTTGAAGTGCTAATATAACTGCTAGATAAGCTGGATAAAATTTGCATACAAGAATTGATTCTAAAGAGGTTCTCGCAGAATGAAATAGATGATTAATTCGTGATTTATATTCAAAGGATTGTCACAGATTCTAGCCTCAAGACATTCTGGAAATAACTTGCTATTGGTATCATACGATGAGCGTCAGTGGATAAAGGGTGTAGATATGAAAATGATAAGTTCTTTGCTTGGGCAGCCAAGTGGTACACAAATTATCCAGTTTCCTTTTATTAGCGGGAACGGAGAGTAAAATTTGAGCACTCGGAAACAAAGATTTCATTTACAGAGTGTACAAAATTTGTACACTCTGTAAATGAATAAAGATGTTTTATATAAAAGTACTTTAAAATGTTTTTGTCAAAGTCAATGGAAACATTAAACATTAAATATTTTATTGATCTAAAAATTTTTGTTCCGCTGAATCTAAAAGAGAATTAAAAGTGCTTATATGTTTTATATAAAATTTTTAAACTTTCGCTTGAGATCAACCTGCATAAAACTGAAACGGACAATTACATGGTGCGCAGAGCTATGATGATGGTGCGCAGAGTTATGATGATGCAAAACAAATTATTTTTCATGCGAACAAAATTTTATTGCGTCAATTTTAATTGAAGGGATGATGATGTAGCTTCTTTCAATTTTTTTTTTTTTTTTATTCTTAGGAAATCACTTAGACACCGTAAATATTACAGGCTAACTACATTATGAAATTATACATTTTAAAAAAAAATGGCTGCTTAAATCTCAATTTATCTCTTGAAGGTTTGCACAAGAAAAATCGTTAGTAAGGATTGCGATTTTCCGGACTTTTTTCATTATCGGGATAGCGGGAATTATTTACATTGTTCCCGGGATCCCGAGAAAATCTTCATCAGGGAAAATAAAAAAAGCTAATTACACTTTTCTATTTATTTTTTGTAACTGTTTACGATTTTAAAGTGACTTCTGAGAAAAACCAGTGCATAGAGATGGCTGTCTGTCAATCTAGTTCTAAAGTTGGTAAAAAAAAAATCTAGTTGAACTAAACACCCTTTCAGCCTCTACACTGAAAGAACGAATTGTTAAAAGCGCATTGTAAAGCATATCTAAGTTATGCGATTTTTTATTAGTAGCTTCAAACAGATTGAATTCTTACCGCATAGTTGATTTATTGCACTTGACTTCAAAAACATCTTTTTTTTTTACAAATTTTTCTAATCTGGCAGCCATAGATTTAAATAACTGATTTATATTAATAACACTTCTGTTAAGTTTTTTATCGCTATCTTCTTCTTTTGCTATATTTTAAATTATGGGAAAAAGTTGACCAGCTATTTCAATCGCTAAATTTATCATAACTGCTTTAGATGGTATGCTAAATAAGTCGTCATCGATATCACTTTTTAAAGATTTTGGATTTTCTAAAAATCTTAGTAAACCAACAAGATCTTTTTTCTTCTTTGACATGTTCTTTTAACTAAAGCATTTTTAAGATCTTTTGCTAGGTAGCAATCTTGAACATCAAGTTCTTTAACCATAAACTTAATGTGTCGTCAGCTGTAGATAAAGTTGCTTCCCTTCTGCAAATCATTTCAGAACCTAAGATAATAGGTTCCAGACTTTTTGCTAAATTTTCAATTACAGTAAGTTCATCATCAGACAACATTAGGTTTTCTAAACTGAAATCCACCAGAGATTTAAAAACTGCTTTTTTAACTGTAATAAATCTTTAAATCAAAATCCCGGAATCCCGGAAAAAATTTCTTTTGAAAAAGAAATTGGAATAAAATTTTTCCCGGGAAGAATCACTTATTGTTAGAGGATATACTCTTTAATGACTATATTAATTTCTGGAAACTTGATTTGATTGGTGAATTATTATCAGTTAAACCATCTGATGTCGAAATTTTCTTTCTGCGAAACAAAAAACCGCACACGTGAGTTACACTAAGTGCGCAATTGATAATTGAATTTTCGTTTTATGGAACACGTGACCATAAAATGATTTCATTTACAGAGGTCAGTCCATTGATTGTTTACGTCATTTTATACAAGCAGCTAAATTTTTTATTTCCCCAAGACCAACTATTGACTCATGCCTTATAGTAAAATTAAATAGCTTAACTTAATACACGCTCTAAAAATGTGAAATAAAAAAATTACTTTTGTGTTAAAATAACAAAAACGTTAAGAAGCAAAAGTTGAGAAAGCTTTTGTTTATTAAAACAGCAATATTATCATCTTTTTCATTTTCTTTTGAGATTTCAGTTTTCTTTGGTATAGTCAGTAACTCAATTTCTGTGTTTTTTTAAATATATTTGTCTCCTACATGTTAAGGTCCATTAGGTGTGATGTGAAACATCTGACAAACAATATGTTCTTTCAATCGAAATATACTGGTACCAAATCAAATTATAAGGCAATTGACCAGTAATATTTTATTTTTTAAATGCATTTTCACTATTTAAATATATTTCTGATTTTAGCATCCCTTTTTTTTTTTTGCATTAACTGAAGATTAAATTTCAATTAGCGAAAATTTAATTCACTGAAATGAACTACCAGTAATTTATAGAGAGTTTTAAAAGTATTTTCCTTTGCACAGCAGTAGCAGTCTTGTGCCTCTTAAAAATCGTACGAAATATATTTATATATTTTTCAGTCCAAATTGACAGAGTATTTAAACGAATATTTCAACTTCATTTCGCGTTCATTCCTTTTTATTTATTTTTGTTGAGTTTTTGTTAGAAGTGTCATTTTGAGTTAGAGTTTACAAAAAAAAATTTTTTCGTAAGCTGTAATATTTGTTTTCGTGAATGAAAACAATATATGGCTGCGATTTAAAAAAAAATTTTTGAAAGAAAACAAAAATAAAGAAAGGTAAAAAAAGTATAGCTTGAAAAATCCTCTTTTAAATCCAACTTACCATACAACTTATCTTTCTGGATTCTTTCCTCTTCGTTCACTATTCCACCAGGAACACCCGAAGAAACCTTTATTCCACCAGGGACATCTGAAGAAACCTGACTTTTAGTTGAAATTTCCTTTTTTTTATTAAGTTTTTCAGCAACTGAACTTTTCTTCTTTTTTTTGTCCCAATCAAGGTTCGTTGATTCAATCTTATTATGGATTCCAAACCAGCCTAAATCGATGTAACAGGAGCCATGTAATAATATCAAAGGCTAAAAATAATTAAAATATGCAACTCAAACGAAATACCTTTGAAATGCGAAGTTATAAAATCGAGAATATCGTATTCGTTACTCTGTAGAGCAATATTTGAGCGTACCACAGTAAACGAGTCATTCAAGATTGATATAAACATGCTCATAATTATCCAGTTCATTGAAATGTTGAAACCAAAAAAAAACATAGGACCAAGCAATGAATTGGCGTTCTCAAACTGATAAAAGCTGAACTTTCCTAATAACAAGCCAATAACAGAGACGATTGATCTAGAGAAATTTCTGTAGCCATCTAATGAAACGCCTGGAAAAAAAAGAAAGATATTCCAAGCTGTTATGCTTAAACAACTCTTTTTATTCTCGTTTACCTTGTTTAACCCTTTATACTTGTTTAAGCTTTGATACTTTGATATATTTTATGAACAAAACAAAAATCTTACTAACCAAATATAATATTTGAACATATTATTAGCGGACATAGAATAAGAACAAATGTTATCCCTAACATAGAGAGAGGATACCACGAAATTTTAAGAGTAGATGACAGCATTGAAACACGTCGATTGAAGCGAAGTAGTTTAATAAACTTAATGGTCACAAAGAAAACGACCAGGGAAATAATGTCGGTGTAAATTAAATCCCAGTACGATGCGAATTGAAAATTAATAAATCGTTGTGGTTGCTTCTCTGGTAATCTTCTTAACAAATCTTTAGCAAGTTGACCTAAAAAAAAAAAAAAAAAAAACAGGCGTCCGTAAATTTCCAACGTGACAAATCAAATATCATCATTAATACTAAAGATGATATTCATTTTGGGTTAAAAAGGATGTCAGAAAGGGTGAGCGCTGTTTCTCTGCCCATGCGTACCTCAGCAATTTTAAATCTACTCTCAAGATTTGTGCTAGGAACGTATCGAACTTTAGTTAGGTAAAAAAATTTACCAATTTTTTAATAACCGTACATTTAAAAGTAAAAAATAAATCTTTTTTTGAGTATAATTTATCTTATTACTTTTAAACTACACGCAACCTTTCTTAACAGCTTGCACAACAAAAACTAGTTGACACCAATTTGATATCAACTATCGCTTTATGAGGAAAGTTGTTATTCAATATTCTTAAGTGCACAAATAACTTTTATTACCTCTATAAAAATAGAAAAACACTTCTAGAATGGAACAAAAAATTAGTCCAATTTCAACAAGATTCCAGAATTCCTTGCAATATTCCCTACCACTTCTATAAATAACTCTGCATTCACGGACGGAGAAAAGGATCATCAATAAAATAAATAACACTTGTGATCCTATGTTAGCTACCTCATTTCCTGCTGTAGACGTATACAACCTCATTGTCTCAACGTTGAAATAAGGTATCATCCCACCTGAAGGAGGAAACTCAAACACAATAGTTACCATGTTAAAATGATTTGTAGCGGCATTAAACAGAGCAAACTCTACGATTACAGCTCGTGTTTGGCGATCAATCCACTTTTTTTGTTTTAACAGATCGATAATATTCTTGTTTTTCCATTTTGGGAAAATTTCAATTACGTACCCTCCTCCATAATAGGTTTCTAGCGTCGCAGGTAGTGGATAGCTATCAAGGTTTTCAGAGGTTTGGTACCGCCAAGGCATGGTGTAAGAATTCATTTGAGTACTGTACTTTTTAGGGTCAGACCAACTAAAATTGAAATCACGAGTCTCCTCCAGAGATGATTTGTAAGCAGATAAACAATCATAAGTAAATATTTTTTTAACATCTTCAGCTTTTTGGCAAGAATCTAATGGTGAAAAATAAAGTATTAGTTTTTTTAAGAAACTTCATTATTCATGATAAAGTATTTTTATTACTAATATTTTTAATGCAAAAAAAAAAAAAGAAAAAAAAAACTAAAAAAAACGAACGTGGTTGTACACGAATCTGCCGAATTCTTACTCCGTTAACAATTTTTGACACAAGATCACTTAAAAACAATCTTCCAGGAAAATCCATTATTCGATTGTTAGACCAAGGTTCTGGGAAGACTTGAGGAAGAAAGAACATTTCAAGCCAATTCCAGAAATCGCAAGCAGATTGAAGCTGCAGTTAAAAGAATATTTTAAAAAGTACAAATTTGCATGTTATATTAACGGATTAATTAGATCTAACAAATAAATGGATGATGCAAAACCAATAATTTTAGGTATTTTAAAGGTAGATTTATACTCTGCCATGAATATTGAAACTTCCGTTTCTTTTATTTATATGAATCTTTGAATAATTTTTTTTATTATCGTTATTTTTCTTGCATTTCTTTAACTCATTTATTTCAATTATTTTTTTAATCGTTTTTATAAAAAGAAAAAAAAGAAGAAAGATTTCACAGAATAAATCTACAAAGTAGTTTACTCACCATAAAAATTAAAGGGAAATAATAAAAAAACCCGGAGCATTTTCTGAAAAATGGAAAACATCCCCGGATCAAATATTGAAGATACAACAGAACAAAGAAAAAAGTTTTCACCAAAAACTTACTTGGCTAAAATTTATAGATTCGTTTATTACATTGGTTGATTGAAATTTGAAAAGATCAATTACATCACGCGTTTGGTAATACACCGTACTTTCTTGCGATAAATAACCAATATAAAAGACCAAGATTGCAAAGATAATATACAACAGCAACTCATTTGTAATTTCATACATTTTTTTTTTGTTTAAGGATACTTCTTTCATTTTACTCAAGGTGAAAGCGTCGAGGGGTTTTACATCAACGTCTTCCATATCAAAGATCTTCACGTCGTGCTTCTGTTTGTTAAGCCATTTTTCATCAAACGCCAGCTCCTTACCTTCGAAAAGAAAATTTAAAATCTTTATAGGAAAGTTTTAATTGTATCTTGAGAATTCTCTCCCTAACAAAAGACAACCCCAAGTCCAACATTTTTCTAAATTTGAGAACATAAATAAAAACCATAGCGAATTTGATCAGACTCTTTTAATTATAAATATTTAATATTGTAATAAAAATACAAGTTTTTAACAAAAATAATTTTGAAACGATTAAAATTTAAAACTGATAACACATAGACTACCGACGGAAAAGTTGTAAATTTTTATTTAAAACAAGAATATGATTAAAAAATAGTAATCTTTTGGATGTAGTATCTACATCAATCTTTATTGAAACATACTTTTAAGATCGTTAAAAATCATAAGGAACACTTTGAACGAAATCAAACTTTAGAATTAATGCAATGGCCACCCCCAGTCCCCCGAACATAAACCCATTTAGTTACAGTGGGAAGAACTTGATAGAAAGTTCTATAAAGCAGCTATCTTCAACTCAAACCCTCTGGAACATGCTACAAGAAAAATCGAATAGGATATCATAGCAAACAATGCAATGATTAATAGAACGCAATCCAAAAATCTGTAACGTTATGTAATCTGCTGCGTAAAATAAATAAAATAACGTAATAACGTAATATAGTATCATAAAATAACGTAACATGATAAAAATATGAATAACATGATAAAGTAACATAAAATAACGTAATGATGTAAAATAAACCAAAAATCTGTAACTTAATGTCATCTAATGTCAAGGTGGATCTTCTCTATGAGTAAAAGATTTTTTTAATATAAATTTAGTTACAATGTGGCTAGTAATGTCTACATTAAGCAACGAAAATATTTTTTTAAATTTTAACTGGTAATATTATAGCTATCAATTAATATGTAGAAATTAACTAACCAAATTTATTTTACAAATTGATTTTTTTTAAGCTTACATTACAATAACAAAAACATTCTAAACAAATGATTATTACTATATTATTGTTGAAAAATATTTGAAAATAAGTTAATAGTCTTACAGTGCATATCAATTAAATATTTCTCTTCGACTGTTTTTTTGACTAGCGCAACGAACAACGCCGTAAGAAGAATTTTAACTGGTTGAAATATTAATGCATCAAGTACCTAAGAACACAATAAAATAAAAGAAATATGCGGTATCACAACCGCAACCATCAAAAATCTATCGTGAAGCTGAACTAAACGAAATATTATTTCAATCCTGAAGCTGAAGTGACATGGAAATCTTTATAGGTTTCAGGGAGAAAAAAAAACTGTTATAATGGTTTGAATTTCTCTAAAATTAATAGGTGATGTAGAAATATTTGGAAATTTATTTTTTTGCAAAGTTCGAAGTATGCATGGTTTAAATCATTTACGAGTAGTAGAATAGATTTATCTTTTTTTCTTTTTTTTTTTTAAACATTTAAAAAGAAAGATGTGTTGTCTTTCGCAATGAAATTTTAAAAAAAATTAATTCTCTATATCTCATTCAATGGAAATGCAAAAAAACTCAAGAACATAACCCTCAACTTACAACTGATACAGAGATGCTGGCTAACCAATCCAAGGACGTTTTGTTCCCAAACTTCATTCCATATGACAAAACAACATACCCGCCACCCAAAATCATTGAAATACAAATAAACCAAGTAATATATAAAAAACCACTTGGAAGGGAGAAAGAATCACTCTTCGTGTGTTGCTTTTCTGGTGTGTTTCTGCTACTTACTTTTTCATAAACGCTTACGTCTCTTCTTCTTGAAACTAAACAAATGCGAAACAAATCAAGACAAAATATAATGCCATCCAACGATCATAAAACAGGGTCGGTTGAAGCTTTGTAACAGCGCTCTTATAAACAACATTTGTAACGTCTTAATCAAATTTTACACAACAACTATTTTTTTTAAAGAAATAAAAAGATTTAACTTTTTAAAACCCAGCAAATTTCTTTACAATTGAAGAAACTTATAATAATTTACGTTTTCTCTTTCGAAACCCATGCAAAAGTAAGAACTGAAATTTGCTCTTCCCAAATAGCTGTCTATATTTCAACTTTCTCTCGGGTTTTATAATTCGAAAGAGACCAGCGAGGATCAAGTTAGCTGGAAAAGTAATGCAAGCACTAACGAAACCCACATATAGCTAAAAGAAAAAGAAAATAGATTTAAATGGATCAACACGTTAGGACACTGGGACGAGATGAGTTGACTCACCTTAAAACTGCATATAGAAGTAAATATGCTACTTTTTACCTGCTGCCATGTGAAAGTGTATCCAGCAACTTTATTTTCAGTTGCCGGAGTGGCTGGCGGTATACTTTTGTAATACATACAACTCGCTGTCATTCCCATCATCAGTAAACATATAGCGACAGAATATCTCTGACATCGAGTAAAATAGCTTCTAGGGGGGCGAGCATAAATTGAAAACCATATGTGACTATCAGATAAATCATGTTTCGTCTTTTGTGAAAAAATATAACTAAACTCAGTTATGTCATCTGATCCAGACGCCGGTATGCAGCAATCAACTGAACAATCACCTTTGTCTGCGGCAATCCAACGATTAGCAATAAAGTGAAAACTTTTATCTGTTTGGAGATCAGTAACGACAATACTCCTAAACAAAGTTGTTTCCGCATAAAAAAAAATTAAAAAATTTTAATCAAATCCTTCTTCAAATGAGAGTTTGAATTGAATAACTCCAATAAAAACCTTTACGAATCTGACAAATGAATATTAATTTAAATTAAATTATTATTTAACCTTAGATACCATCCTCCGCCTTTATTGTCATGCCAAATACGAATGTAATTTAAGTCACCCAGGCAACTGTTTGTTGTCATTATAAAGAAATCAGTGCTTGAACGCTGGAAACATTTTCTTTCTCCGTCTTTTAAGCGTCGCACTCCCGACTCGCATAATTCACCTTAAACAAAACAAATTGTATTTTGCACCTTGATTTTACAAATAGAAAAACAAAATGATGACAATTTATTTTAATAATGAAATTTACAGTTATTTATAGTGTATATAATTAGTAATAATGTATGTAAATGATACTAATGTATATAAATAAAAATGACTTATATAGATAATAAATATGAATAAAACGATGTATGTAAATAATAATGATGTATATATTTGATAATAATGTATTTAAGTAATAAAGCATCATGACAACTAAAGTGTCAACTTTAATCAAAAGTCAGCAGCAATAATTTAATGATGAAATCTTTATTAATAACAATTAAGGAATTAAATAATCATTTTAGAAAATAGGTAGGTATGACATCAAATTATAAAATTATCTTTTAAAAATTAAAAAGTATATTTGATTAAAGGTTCTGAAAGTTGCACAGGATTACCAATTAAAACTTAAAAATTACAAGAAAAAACTTTGTAAAGATTACTGGAAAACAATCTACGAATAACAAACATAAATAACCAGCATTTCAACAATCGATGTTAAAAAGTAAAAGAATCCAAAAGTTGTCCACCTGTTAAGATAAAGAAAATATTTGACATTGTTCCAGCATTCCTTCGAGTTCCGGTGTTAACAGTGACTTCATACATATAATGGTCTTCCGGGTGGTTATCCAAGAGTGCACACACACCAAACTATAATAAGAAGATAGCGTTAACAAACAAATAACTTGAAAGTTTACATCTAAAAAATTGAAGATGTTTTAAAAAAAAGCATTTATGTTTTTTACACTTGCCTTCGTAGAATCACTGATATCAAACCGTCTCATGATAAATAAACCAAGTACCCAAACCAAGAGAATAAATAAAACAACAATTAGGAGAACATATCCCTCTTTTAATAACTCCCAGGAGGGTGCAGGAAGAACATTGGGTGCCACATAGAATCCTCCAAATGCAGTCAAATGAGAGCATTTACATTTAGTTACTACGAAATTTGTTGAGTTCAGATCAAGCTAAATTAAGTTAAAGAATGAGCACAAAAAAAGTTAGAAAATAATGCACAAATTACATGAAAACATCAAATTAAAAAAATGATTGGTCTGTAATTTGTGGCTTGAATATTGAAATTTTTTTATAAAAAAAACCATCAACGTTACCATCGTTTATAAAATGCTTCATTGATGGAATACAACTTGATGGAACATTTTGTTCATGAAACGTTCAAACAATAATTTATTAAAATTCAGGTTATAACTGATATTTTAGTTGTAACAGAAAGCTTAATTCATTGATTAGTTATCATATATGAAGCTTTTTGAAAATCAACATACAACTAAATAATCCTAAGAAGACTTAAGACTGCTTTTTATTATTATTTTGTATTATTTTGTTTATTTTACAACATTTTATTATTTTTTTTATTCCTATTTTCGTTTATTTGATCGCAGTTATGGTAGATTACATGGAATACAGTATTATTTTATGATATAAAAAAACTGTGTTGAGTCACAATGTTTGCATCTTGCATCATTTGAAATTTTCAAAAATCATGAGTCTAATTGAGCAACCATTTTCATAAACAATTCATAAAAAGAAAAAGAAGGCAAACACAGAATTATATTCATACTAATATCAGTTAGATATTAGAAATGCATTAATAAAAGTGTGAAATAGAAAATTAAAAGTACAAAAACAACAAAATTAACTTTAACAATGCTGAAACGTTAAAACAATCTTTAAGTAAAAACTCTTCAACTTTTAATAAACTAAAACATCAATAAGAAATCAGTGATACCTCACATCCATCTGACATCCAACTACTTTTCAACTCATTCCAATAGTTACATTCAACACAGTATGATTTCATCTCATAGTCAAAGGTTCCACTATGTTCTTCCTCATCAAATGTATAGAGACTTGATTTAACTTGTAGAGGAGGATTTGGTCCTTCATAAAGATATGATAAATAAAGAGCTTTTTCCTTGCTGAAGCCATATGTTGAGTTAACAAAGTCCCATAATAGTATTGAACCATTGGTCAAAAGTTGAGCCTTTTGATTTCGTTGAAAAGTCAAAGTTACAGGAGGTTTTTGAGAAGATAAAACACTTGTTGTGCTATTGTAACCATTTTCATTCGCATCAAATATGGGAGGAGCATTGCTTTTTTTAACCAAAGTTCCATCTTTGTTTGAAATTTGTAGTTCAATATCATAGTCATTCTTAGTTGGGACTTTTCCGTATTGAATTAAAACTTTAAGGGTGGTTTCATTGTTTGGATCATTTAGCGGTGTAAACCCTAACAACATCTTGCAGTTTTTTGATGGTAGTTCAAGAGATTTAACTTTCAGTTCAAAAGGAGCTTGTAATGATATATTTCGCCCTAAAACTTTTTCAGGTATATTTCTAATTGAAATGTGAATGGGTTTTGGAATATTCTTTAGCTCAATGGATGTTCCGTTTGTGTTTGTCAAAGAGAGAATTTGAGATTCAGATAAGATATTACCAGCTCGCTGTAAATCCCATGTATATGGTTGGTCCTTCATTCTTAAGTTCTAAATTAGGCATAAACCATTTAAAGCGCTTTCAAGGTTCATTTACTTTTGCTTTTGCTTTTATATTAATTATTTTAATTAATTTTTTGCTTTAAATTTAATATATGAATATGTAATTTTTTTTTAAATTTATTTCATTTCATTTTAAAACAGAAACTTACTTTGTTAATAAGTATTTACTTACATTCAACAAGATTATTTCATTTTGAAATGACTCATTAAAGAAATTAGTTAGAGTTGGAAATATGAAACCATATTCTTCATCACTACCATTTGGGGATGAACCAACATACATATCACTTAAATCACTCCCAAATTCTTTTTTAAGAGTAAAAGAAAAAGAAGGTGTGTCACCAAAAGAAGCTTTTTCACTGGGAACTTTATAACTCTGCATAGCATAGAAATAGTCATCCAAAGATCTCATAAGTTTTGACACTAAATCAGCACTTTTTCTAGCCTAAAAGATACTCAAGTAAGAATTTCTTTTTTCTTATTTTTCATTTCTCCTTTAAAACTCATTTTTTTAAGTTTCTAAGTAAATATTTAAATTACTTTAGGTAACTTTAATATTTACTTAGAAACTTAAAAAAAATAAATATTATCACAAAAAGTAATTGAAATAATTTAAGAAAAGATTAGAAACAGAAACTCATATCATAAATAACATTTCAATAAATCATATCATAAATATAAATATATATAAATATATATAAATAACTTCAGAATAAGTCAACAAAAACTTTGAAACATCTAATTTTCTTAAACTCCAAACAACTTTGAATCCAAATCAAAAATTTTTAAATTTCAACTTAAAAATGCAGTTTATTGCCTGTTCATAATGACAACTTTCAAGATTTAGTCAGCATAATAAACGCATTATCTGTTTTACTAATGGGTAAGGCATGAGCCTAACCCATTAGTAAAACCATATAGTCTTTCTTTTTTATATCAAAAGAGAGAGACAATATGAAAAGTTTTTTGGGGTAAGATTATTCAAGTGCTCTTTGTTTTTTGTTTTCTTTTTCATCAATGTAGTAAAAGTATCATATATTTTTGGGATACTATTCTGTTTAGTACTGCAATCAAAAGCTGCAGAATTAACACCTATTAGACATCCTGTTAAATTAGATCAAGCAGATCAAGCAACTGATTTGTTTGATATGAAAAAGTTTCCTCCAGAGGGCTAAGATAATAATTCACTATCTAAAGTTTTAAGAGTTTTTGAATTTCAGTTCATTGAAATATATACAGTGGCTTTCAAAAATATAACCATATAGTTGAAGGAGCTGTGTGACCTGGATTTAAAAAAGTTTTTTGGATTGATTTATTAAAAAGAAAACAATGCACAAAATGTAAAGTAATAATACTAACAACTATAATATTTAATCTACTAAACAACATCTTATAGTATTAATCAAAAAGTCCCACAATAAAAGAAAAGTATCAAAAAAATATTCACAAAGAATAATGCAGAGCGCTTAGTCACCTGGTAAGTTCTATTTCTGTTTCTCAACTTTGATATGATAACTTCAAATGGACTAGGTGCAGAATCTAAAAGTGCTAGATTTGCTGAAGCTACTGTAATAAACCACAAGTTGAAAATATTTCATAACTTTAACTGCTTTACAAAGCTGCTGCATTTTCTTTTATAATTAAGCAACTTATAGCTACTTAATAAAAATCTTGTAAAAGGTACTAACCATCTGACATAGAAAACTTCACCAACTGAGAGTCAGCTTTAAATAAGTTTGATACAGATAAAATAAAAGATTGAGTGTTTATATCAAATGCATCAGGACCAAGAGATTTTAAATTTTCGTTAGTCAGCAATCTAGCCAAGTTAACAATGATATCACCAGCGCTTTGCTAAAAATTATTACAAAATATTGCCATAATTAGCAGGAATTGGTATTAACAATTACTAGAAACTTTGAAAATTTCCACACATAATTACAAAAATGCCAACAATATCTACCACCAAAAAAGCTTCCACAACTGGTTATCAGTTTCTTGTCTTATACGTGAAAACTTGTTTTAAAAAATTCAGATTTTATAAAATTTTTACAAAATATATCTGTATAGTATCAAAGAATGTTTATACCTGATCCTGGAAAAGAAGTTGACCAAAGTTTTGAGAAGTTATTGCTAATGCATCACCAATAACTTTAAAATCGTTCATATCATTTAAAGGGGCCTTCAAAAGTAGTCCAATTATATCAGTGAAAACCTTAAATAAAAAACTCTTGTAAATAAATAATAAAAAACTACATCAGAAATCATTTTGAAATACTATGTCTTACAGTTTGTAATTGAACAAGTTTATTTTCAACTATCTGATTTATCTCTCCATATGACACTTCAATTCCAGTGGCATTATCAACAACTTTGTCAAACATACTCTCTAATATCTTCAAATCTTCATTGACACCAGCACTTATTGATTGAAGGACATTTGACAGGTCTTGTGAGTCATTCATATCAATATCTGTGATTATGTCTTTAATACTTATTTGATTAAAGGGAAGTACCTTAATAACAACGAAAAATTAAATTTTATAATTAAGTTATACATAATACAAATAATTTTTAAGCAAAGGGCAGTTAAGCATGGAAAAAATGGAGGGAGGAAGCATTCTTCATCACTTCTTTTAACCATGTTTACAAAAAGCTGCAGATTAGGAGATCTAATTTTTGTTTTGGAGAGAACTTTAGTTTGATTGAAGACAAAAGCTTTTTTAAGGCTGCTTGAGAAAATTAATTTTTGAAGTTAAAAAAAATTCTGGGTTGTTTTCAAATGAAACATTTCTGCTATTATTAAACAAGTAAACCTCAGCACTTGTCACCTAAGTTTATACAAAGCAACTACCTGAAGATATTTGACTTATGTTGTAAATATTGAAATGTGTAGAACAAATTTATGTTACACTAAAATCATACAAACCAATAAAACAAACATTTTGCTTTTGAATACACACTTAGAACAACCTTTTCTATCCAAAGCATTTATACTAATCTATGTATAAGAAATATTTATTAAAAAAAAAAAGAAAATAAAAGCAACGTGCCTGAACAAAAAGATTTTTGTATTTTCTGTAAGCTTTATAAATCCCACTAACTAAAACATAAATGGTAACTGTGTAGTTGTTATTCTTATCACCAGGACCCAATCTGAAATTCATTAAACTGGCTTGGTCAGCAGTCTTAGCATTTAGAATAGGGTAGGAACTGTGAGTGGTTGAGTTTAAGTTCATCTTCTGAATGCTACCATTGTCATAGTAAAAATAATAGTTCAAAACACTGTCAGCATCAGTCCATTCTTGGCAAACAAGTTTAAACTTTGTTATAACCGAATATCCTTTTTGAGGGCTGGAAACACAATAAAAATTTTAAAAAACCATATAAATGTTATATTCTGAATCAAATTCATTTAAAGTCCAAGTTTGTTAAAGTTGGTTGAGGCTGGTCTTAAAGTTGAAATTAATTAGTTTTATTTGTTGTGACACCTTCTCCAACTCACTGAAATCTTTTATAGTTTTATACAAGTGAAGCAAGTTTCAAATTTTATATTTAAGAAAAAGAACGAGGAAACTTAATGTAAGAAGTATTTGACAAAAGCTTTTCACTAGCAAAATTTTAAAATTATTTTTTTTACTGTAAATCACCAAAATTATATGTATTTTTATTTCTTTGTTTTTTTCTGGATACCAAATAAAATAAAAAAATAACAAAAAATAAGAAGAGAATAGAAAACAAAAAAACATCAATAAGTATTATTTTATTTTGTAACTAATATTTTATAGTCTATGCATGAAAAAAATAAAAACAAAAAGTGGAATTTAATAAAAAAAAACTTATATGAAATAATAAAAGCGCTAACATATCTTGTTTTCCTTTTATAAGACATTTTTAGCAATTTGTGAAAAAAAAAACTTCTGATATCATAAAACAGCTTTAGTTTTCAAAATCTTTGTTAAAGCTTATACCTTAAATATTAAGAACTTTCTTTGATTAGTTAATATGTAATTATACCTGATGCTGCAAAATCCTGGAGTTGGTAGGGAAGAAGTTAACCTTCTCACTTTAAAGAGCGCTTTAAATGATGAGCCTTGATACCCAATTCTTAAAATAAATGTGTAATTTTTTGATTCCAGCAAAATATCTACATTAACAACTAAGTTGGTGCTTGAGAAGCCAGTTGAAGTTGAATCTTTTTGAACTAACTCATCAGGAAACTTATCAGTATCATCTTTAACATCCCACTCAGCTATCACACTGTAACATTTAATGAGCAAAAAAAAAATACAGTTTTAAAAAAAAATTCAATTACAAAATTAATTATGTACCAAAAAAAATAGAACAAATGAATAGACTAACCCATGATTTAAACAATCCATACAACTGTAAGACAAAATGGTCCTTTCTTTCAGGTTTAACTTCTTATCACAGTTTGCTAAGCATCTTGAAAGACAAAACCAGAGAATAATTTATTAAAAAGAAAAAACAAATTTTATTGAAGTATCAACATGAGTCTTGAAACTATATTTAGTTGCACAGTAAAAGTTTATTGCACACTGGTTGTTAAGTTATTTACAGTGAACAAAAAAACATTCATTAGTAGATTTAGTATTAGCCTAAAAATACAAAAGCTTAAAAGATTTGGATTTAAGTATATACAGATATAATACAAATATAAAACCATTTAACCTCCTCAATTTACTTATACAAACTTTGAATGTGACTTACTTTAGCTTTACATTTGGAACTTCTGCATCACTAAAATATATCTCCTGGACAAATGAAGATGGTTGAAAATTGTCTCCTACTTTTCTCATTCCAAAAACTTCAAACTGGTAACTAAGACCTTCAAAGAACATCTCAGTATTAAAGAAAAGTACTGAGCCATTAGAACCAAATAACTCAACCCATGAATCATTAAAACAGGTAGTCGAGTTATATTTTGAGATGGCTTCTTTTAAAACGTTCAAAATGTTTAAAGCAGCTGATATGTTGCTTGCAAGTTTACATCTCCATTTAAATGAGATCTCTTGTGACAGAATAGGACTTTCATTGTAGAATATTGCATTGATTGTGATATTTTGATGAAATCTTTCACTCCCAACTTTTCTTTTATATGCAACTGTGCGAAAGTCACCACTTTCAATTTCAATAACAAATGGGGCTTGAATTATGTTGAAGTAAGCAACAGACACAGAAGAGATGCTGCCATAATAAAATAGCAAAGTGAGAGTATAGAAACCCACTTTTAATGTTTCTTTTTTGACAACAAATGAAGTTTTTTGGTTTTTCAAAACTCCTGTGGTATTTGTAGCATTATTACCTACTGTTAGCACCCAATAAACACTTGCATTTTCTTTTTTGCATAAGTTTTCATTTTCATCAATTGTAGCAATAAACTCTTTATCCATGTTATTAAAAAAAGTTACCGGGTTCATTTTGCTTCCATAATAAAAGTTTATCTCTGGAAAAGAACAACTCTTTACTTGTACAAGCAATGTTTTGTTTGTAAACTCTACTTCATTTTTTGCTGTAATTAAAATTGAGAAGTTTCCCTCATTTCTGTATACATGTGATGCAAAAAATGGTATCAAAATTAATTCCTTTGATTGGTCAAAAGTATTATTTAAACCATCTCCCCAATATATAGCATAAATGACAAAGGATCCAGAATGCTGACTAATGCCCAACTTGATTTCAGTGCCAGCAGATATCACCAATACCTGATCTAATGACATCAAGGAATTACTGGCAATACTTATCTCTGATAAAGTGCAGAAAACAGTCACATTGGTACTACTAGAGGAAACAGGTGTCATAAACAACTTTCCTGTGACAAGGTTTCTAAACCTGACATTTATTTGATACTTCCCACATTTGGCGTATCTGAAAAATAGACTTTTGAATTCAGGGTAAGAAAATTAAGAGTAAAAAAGTAAAATTTCTGAGCAAATAAAAAATTTAGAGAATGACTTAACAAAAATTGCTCAAAAAGCAAAAAAAAAAAAGCAAAACTAAATAAAGTTGATGAGGAACAAGAATCAAAAGAAAAGAAATTTTATTTGTATAAATGAAAAACTGAGACGAATCTTCTTTATACCTGTAAGAAACAGAGTAATTCCCTGAAGCATTTGGAAAACCTGATATTGTTTTGAACACTTGTGCTTTTCCTTCACCAAAATCAATCAACAAATTCACAAAGAAAGCATTCCTTACTTTAATAATGGCATCAAAAGATTCATTTTGAAGAATGTTTTTTCCAACAAACAGACTGTGCTCCATTATTTGAGAGAAATCGACCATGCCTAGAAAACCAAAGAGTTTTCTAAAACTCATCCCAAAAATGATTAAACCCAAAAGTATGAAAAAGTATGACAGCTAAATTTGTTTTTTTTTAAAAAAAAAAAAGCATAAAATACTCAAACATTTGTCTAAAACAAGTTTTCATAAAAGATTTTGATTTTCACTTGCTTAAAAAAAAATTAGGAAACTCACTTCCTTGACACATAAACTTAAAAGTAGAGTTGCAATTAGAACTGTTCAATTGGCCTTGCTTAGCTGCCAAACAACCTACACTTTCAGGTTTATCCAGAAACCACGATGAAACATTTCTTCCATCCAACCATATCCACTTATCTTCTTGATTTGTTTTGCTTCCCCCAATCCAGAATGTTTCAAGGAAACAAGCATTCCAAAAGTTACACAAATCACCTTCTGTACTGATAGCTAACCTGGTCCCATCCTTTTCACATTCCAACTTTGCATTATTCCAAGTCAAAGGGTTGTTGTAAAATTTATACATTATTCCATTTGATCCATATGAGTAGCTTGCTAAAAGAGCATTTTACTCCAACATTACTTTTTCTTGCAGAAACAAGCAATGTTTAACAAAACTTTTCTTACCAATATTTACAAATAAGAAAAAAATAATTTTTGCAAAAAGTTTCATATTTTGTTTATGGGACTTGACATGAAAAGACATGAAAAAAATTGTATACAGGAGGGAAAATATCTGAATTTTGTTTTGAAATTTCAATCAGGAAATTTACAACATATACAATTAGGAAACAAGTTATGCCACTGATAAATTTGAGTTTGACATAACTGAAGCTAATTTGCTACTGTTTTTTCAGTTTCAAATTTCATAGTAAAGATTTTCTCCTTCATGTTTATCAAGAACCAAAACAAAGATCAAAACAACTACAAGTTTACTAACCTGTACATGTGTTACAACCTTCAACCTCTGTATCATTGCCCACACATTGAAGTGGTAAACTGGAGTTGTAGCATAATTTTGTTCTTCTCTTTAATCCATTACCACAGGAATAATCACAACCTGACCAGCTACCCCAGATGTCTGTCAAAAATTTTTTTTACTTTATTTACTTTTAAAATAAAATTTGCTAAATATAGTAAGTATAATAAATATAGTATTTTAACTAAATATGTTTGATGTATAAAAAATTGTTTTAAAACAAAAATTGATAAATAAAAGTATTTTAAAATTTTAGGATGAAACATAAAAGAAAAAATCATTTTAAATAAATTTATTTATAGCACTAGAAATGGTTTCTTAAGCAGAGTACAAAGTAGAATAGCTGAAAATATGATGTTTAAATCAGAATAAGACAGCCTACACTTAAACATGGCTGACATTTTCTATGCATACAAATATTGTGATAAAATAAAATTTAGCTTAAAAAAATTATAAACTTACTATTGCACATTGAGTAACAAGCTGTAACATCAAAGTCATTACCAATGCATAGAAAATCAACTAGTTTGCACCTCCTTCTTCTTGTTGCAAATCCATTTCCACATGTTGAATTGCAATCAGACCAAGCAGTCCATTCATTCCATAAATCTATTTTAAAAAGTCATTCATAAAAGAATTTTGTTAAAAATACTTTTATGAATGACTTTTTAAAATAGATTTATGGAATGAATTATGAAATAAAGTTTATTTAGAAAAACCAGGAATGAGGAAAAATCATAAAAATATAATAAATTTAAAATACTGAAAAGTTGTCGATAATTTTTTTAATAAACTACATAATTTGCAACTTTTTTAGCCAAGCTTTTTTACAAATGAAGTATAAAGAATTTTCAAACCTTCACACTGGTCCGATGAGTAGTTAAAAAAGAAACCATTAGTACACACACACTCATATGATCCATTCGTGTTATTGCATAAAGCATTATCAACTTTGCAATGATCAATGCATTCATTAACATCTATAATAGAAAAAAAATCTTGCACAAATCTCTAAATAAAGATATGTAGAGGTATTTGAAAAAATAGATAATATTTGATATTGTTCAACTATTTTTAAAAGAAATTGTTATAGAAGTCACCTAAAACATTATAGCTCTTGACTTAAAAGAAGATTCCTTCAAAATGTATACTTTTTTGTACCAACATTTCCTCAAATGACCAAACAAATTATACAGCCCCAATCAAATGTTTGAAACATTTTAAGAATTTGCAGAAAATTTAAAAAATTTATTAAAAAATATTTTTTTAGATACATAACTTTAAGTAGTATTATTGTATGCATCCACAATTAAAACCTTCAGCCACTAAATTACTTTACAATCATAGTTTTTTGTTATTTTGGCAAAACATTCAAATACTAATCATAGGAAAAACTAACAGATTAACAACAGAATACAATGCTCAGATTGGTATTCTTCATGAACAAAAGTTCATAGTGACTGCTATTGCTGCATATTTTAATGTAACACATTGCTGCATTGTAAAAACATTGAAACAATATCATGAAACTGGAAATTTTATTAGCAAACCCCAAACTGGAAAGCAAAAGGTGACAACTCCAAAGGTTAATTGGATTCACCCTTATGCAAAAGCATATCTGTTTGCCAGTGCTTCTGAAATTTAATCTGAGGCACTTCCCACTCGTGTTGCACCAAATATTGTTACTCTTCAAAGACATTTGTGCAAACAGTTCTATTTAAGGAGCCATGCTCCTGCAAAAAAACCTTACCTTTCTCAAAAAAATATTTTAGACAATATTTTTTTTTTCTTTCAGATACACAAGACTGGTTAAATGAATAAAGGAAGGATGTGATGTTTAGTGACAAATCATTAACAGTGCAGTTTGATTGTTGCTCTACAAATATTAGATGCTTGTCTTGATAATGACTTAATTCCCATTATGTGCTTCCAAACGTAAAACATCATCCCAAAATTAGGATTTGGTTGCAATTATAGCCAATGAAAGTTGTGTTTATGGTTTATTTCTACCAACACAACAATATATGAGCATGTTTACATTGGAATACACAGAACTAACTTGTAAGTATTTGGTTACGTGAAAATGAAATTAAGATTGTGGGCCCCTGATTCCTAGCATAATTTCTGGGATGCTTTGTTTAACAGGCTACTTTAATTACCTTTTATTATCATTATTTACAGAATTTTTTAGCCTTAATATCTAGTTGAAAATCATGTCACTAAATGTACTTTAAAATTAATGAACAACTTAGTAATATTAGTTAGTATACAATATCAAGTTAACAAAATTTGGTGAAGAGTTTTTAACAAGAATGAATGATTTTGACATCTGAGGTTAGTGGAGTAAATAGATGTATCCCAATTTACAGAAAACGCCAATCTTAGCTATCACAGCTTCAACTGTTGCATATGAGTAATATTTGAGGAAGCAACACAAGCACCAAAGTCTAATAAAAAAATTTCAAGATTTTTTTTTATAAAAGTTATAAATAAAAAATATCTGAATTTAGCTTTAGCTAGTGAATTTTCTTAAGACTGCTTCCATGGAAATATTTTTTTATTGAGTTACGTTTATTGTCTCTTAACAGATGAAACCCATTTTTGAGGAAAAAGGTTCAAATTTCTAATATCTAAGTTTTTTTCAACATTAGAAACACCAAATAATATCAACATTCTATAAAATTTATTCAATTAACTACAATAAGATTTAGTAGAAGTTTCAATCAGAAATGTAGATAAAGATTTTAGCAATATATTTGAAGAAAGTTTTTTTATAAATAAATTGAATTATTTTTTTAAATATCTAACATAAAAATATTTTTTAACTCATTAAAAAAAGTATGAAGATGTCATGTATAATGCAATACAAAGCAATCACTATTGAAAATGCCAATATAAATTGCATCCTGATTTAAATTACTTAGAGAGCAGGAACAAAATAACAATCTTTTTTATCTCATGCTTCATAAAACATGCTTTTAGCATATTGTTCAATGGTATATCAATATTTTTTGATGGAGCAGTTAGCATGTTTATGGTGAGCTTATAGTTAGTGTTGCCTTAAAACTTGGACTTTGTAAAATTACAATTATAAAAATTACAGTTATATTCGTTTACATTTAAATTTTAAATGCATTTGAAACTATAAATACAAAAACTTTAAACAATCATTTATAAAAAAAGTTGTTTTTGTTTGACTGTGAAAATAAAGCCATTTTACATTGTAGTTAACAAATAAAATGAAAAAAAAGGTACCAACCAATACACAGGCTTTGATTCAAAGGAGATACTTGCCAGCCATTCACACAGGAGCAACTGTAGCTCTTATTGGATGATAGAAAATCTTCATTTTTACAAATTCCTCTGACAATGTCACAAGGATGTCCTTCACACTCATTAACATCTAAAATTATTTTTGAAAAAAAACATTTAAAAACTACTTAAGACTATAAGGAAAATACACAAGTACAAGACAAAAAATAGATAAACGATTGTCTTTCGATTGAAGACGTTCTCTAACAACTAAAATATCTCAGCAATCATTTAACTTTTATGTCTAACTGATTATCATAGCAAACTACTAATGAGAAAGATATAATTATAGTAGTATATAGTAATTTAATTACTATTTTAAGTAATCTAATTAGCTATTCATATCTAACACGCTAAACAAAACATGAGCTGGTCAATCAAGTGTTTCCATTTCCTTTTGTTTGAAGTACTGATTAGCTAAACCTTGATGTAAGCTTAGGTTCATGTTAGAAGATTCAACAAGTTATCCTCATTCCATCAAAATATTCAAATAAGATTCTCTGGTCATTTTTCTATCCATTATAGCTATATGTGTTACCACCACAATACTAAAAAATTAAATGGGCATGCTTTGAATTATACATTCCTTCAACTTGCAGTAGACATGGAACCTAATTTCAGTGTTATTTAATTTAAACTTACTTTTGTTTTCTCTTTTTCAAGAAATTAAAAGATTTATATGTGTTTTTGAAAATGTTTAAGGGAATTTTTCATTTAATGAAACAGTATTTCAACTCACTGTAGCATTTAAAACCATGCTCTCATAATTTTCAACTAATTATTTATACTTCATTGTTTAGTTCTAATTCTTAAAAAGTTGACAATACTTAGAAAGATGAAAAAATTTGAAGTATGAAACTTGTGCATATTTCACTCATTTAGCATAATTAATCATAAATTTTCTATTTTCTCCAATTTTAGAATAAAGATAAATTTTGCACTCATATCAGGACAATCAAATGTAAGGCATTTTAGCTTTATACAAATAGTGTAGCAGCTTAAATGTTGAATATTTTAAATACTAAAGGCAAATAGAACCTAAAACAAAAACTAAAACTATATTTTTTACTGACTCAAATCCCTAAGTTTTTTAATTTGATATTACTAAAATCACTAAATAACTTAAGTTCAAAATAACCAGCTATGAACTTCAAAGCAACACCTTGTTCGTAAGGATTTTGTGTGATTTTGAGCAATGTTATTGCTATTTTAAAACTGTGTAGCGACATATAATTCCATGAACGGATGTTTAACATACTCCAAGCATGCATGCCAAAAAAAAAATTCCCATTGAAATTATATGCAGTATTTTATTATTATGCATCATTATTGATTCTGCATTGTTGAATCCTACAAACACACCATCTTTTGATATCACTGCCTTTTAACTGACAAAAATCAGAAAATTGTGGTTGCAAGTTGTATGAACAAAGAAAGATTGTGGATGCTGCAGAAATTAATAAATTGTAAAAGTTTTGTCTAAGATTACAACTCATATCAAGAAAATATGAAAAAGAAATGTTTAAAAAAAAAGCAAAAAGTCAGAATAGAGAAAAATAACTAAAAGGAAAAGTAAAAAAATCATAGGAACCAAAAAAATATGAGAAAAAAATAATAAAAACGGGTTGTTACTTTAAAAAAATGAAGTTTGCTGAGAATAAAAATTATAATCGTGAATAAAAAAATATTGGTAAGCAATTACATTAGACAGCCATTAACTTAAGAAGACAAATTGATATTTATCTAATTTAAATGCTTATCATCTTCTTTTCTTGATGATTATTCAATCTAAGAAGAAATACTGAATTTTAACTTATTATCTTCAAGGTGTTAGTTCCACAGACAAGTTTAACAATTATCTAACTAAATTAACAATTGTTGAACTTCTTAGGTTAGGGTTAAGATTAAGGTAAGAAGATTGGATAATCAAGGAAGGGTAGTTAAATTTTTTATTTAAATGATAATCGAAGATTAAATGCTGTCTTTCAAGTTATTATTTTGATGATGAATTTGCTTTATAGGAAAATGTTGATTTTATAAAAAAAAAAACTTGAAAAAAACAAATGTTAAAGGAGTCAGACAATCACAAGAAATGCAACAAGTTTATGAAAATTAGAACAACACAAATTAAAATAATTAAATGGAAAATGTTTTTTAAAAAAAACCAAGCCTAAAACTCTTGCATGATTGAAAATTATAACTTAAATGTTGCACTGCCAATATAACTCTGCCCCAGCAAAAATGCTGTTACTTAAAAATTAAATACATCAATAAAATGCAAAAACAAGTGCAAAATATGTAATAGTACAAAATTTAAAATTTCTTAAATTATGAAAAATATCTGACAAAAATAAAGTTAAAAAACTACTAAAACTAAATGAATTCAAAAATTATGAAACACACCATTGCACTGTAAAGTTGTACTATTAAAAAAAGATCCTACAGGACAGATACATTCATAGGACCCATTTAAGTTATTACAAGACATATGATCAGCTTTGCAATGATCAACACATTCATCAATATCTAAAAATAGTTTGCAACATTTTTTACAACTGTCAATTCAAACATGTTCTGCCAGAAACTTAAAAGATAATACAACAGCAAGTGTAACAATAACAAACCTTGACATTGAAGAAAACTGTTTTGAAAGTATCCTTCGCTACAATTACATTCGAATGATCCATTAAGGTTGTTGCACTTAAAATGTTCTGCTTTGCAATGATCAACGCATTCATCTACATCTTTTTACGAAAAGCAACAACAAAATATAACTGATTTTCAACATCTTTTCCAAATAACATTTTACATTTGATAACAAAAAATATATATATTTTTTTTCTAATTCATGCACTTGTTTGAAGCAAAACTGATATTGGTGATCTGGCATTAAAAACAAAACATGAGCAAACAAATTACCACTGCATGTGGTGCTGTTTAATGATGTGATTTCCCAGCCATCTATGCAAGAACAGGTATGTGTCTTGTTAGTAAGAAGAACATTTTCATTCTTACAGACTCCTCTGATGAGATCACAAGGTTGTCCATTGCACTCATTCACATCTGAAAGGCAAGTTTACTGTGTCAAGAAGATTTAAGTATCATGGTGCAACACCAAAGCTGACAAATCAAGAGCACAAACAGTGTTGATTTGTAAGCTTACTGATGGTCAGTTGTTCTTTTTAAATATAAGCAATAACAAAAAACAATAGTCAACATACAGCACATTCTAGCAAAGAGACCTCAACTTATAATAGTTTATCAGCTTTATGTAAATAGTTCTCTAATACCTTGGCAACTCAGAGAAGAACTATTGAAGAAAGATCCATTAGGACAGTGACACTCATATGATCCTTCCAAGTTAATGCATTTTGCATTATTATCTTTGCAGCTGTGAAGACATTCATCAACATCTATTTAAAAAAATATTGACAGGAGAGCAAGATAAACAATAAAAAAAAGCAACATATATGAAAAAGATGCAGCAATAACACAAAGCAACCAAGATGACAAATAAAAAAATTTATGATGGCAGAAAATGTTTAGTAAAAAAAACAAACCTATGCAATGACTTTGATTTATCATAGAAACTTGCCATCCTTCTTTGCAATAGCATTTGTACGAAATGTTAACTGCCAAGACATTTTCATTTACGCATATGCCATTGATAGGATCACATGGATAGCTCATAGCACCTCCATCGCATTCATTAATATCTGTAAACAGAAAATAAATATTTTTACACAAAAGTTTTCATCTCTATGTTTTAACATTCATAGTGTGTGACATGTAAGACTACCACTAAAAAATAATTTGCAGAAACAAGTTATAAAAATCAAAAACAAAAAGTATAATCACCTTGGCACTGAAGAGATGAGATGTTGAACAAAGCTCCTTTTGGACAAACACATTCATAAGATCCGTTTAAGTTAATGCATGTAACATTATCAGCTTTACAATGATCTAAGCACTCATCAATATCTACACAAAAACATGATTTGATGCAAACACTATGAAATAAAAACAAAACAAAAACTAAGATAACTAGAAGGTGGCACAAACCAATGCAAACATTTTGGTGTACTAATGACAGTTGCCAGCCATCTATGCAAGAGCAGTTGTAAGTATTGTTGAGTGTTAGGAAATCTTCATTTATGCAAACTCCTCTGACAGGGTCACATGGTTGCATTTTACATTCATCAACATCTGATAACAATGATAAAGAAAATAATGAGGAGTGTAAAACAAGCTATTTATAAATTCAAAAACCAGAAAAACAGCACAGAATCTTCTTCTAGTGAATTTTCTGATAGAAAAATACTCTTTTTAATTGTATTAAAGTTATATTTTATGATAAACTCATTCAACAGTAATAAAAAGAAACACGTAATGGAGTATAGATTTCTTAAAAATATCCTAACAGTAGTCTATTTAGATGTTTTCAAAAAGAAGTGTACTTAATATTCAGTAATAAGATTGAAATATTTTCTTATTGGGTTAAATTTCCAGGTATGAAAGAGTAAATACTAGTTTTTTTAATTGCATAAAATTGCACAAATTATGAGCTCATTTGTTTGACTTTGAGAGAGCCAGATGATTCAAATGTTTTCTATAAGGTTATTTTATAGGATACCTTTTTTTTTCATTTTTGTTTTCTTATTTCTTATTTTGTTTTTGTTTTTTTATAAATATTTGACGTAGCAACAAAAAAATGATATTCATCCTAAACGTCGCTTATAAATTGTCAAATACAAATATGATTTATCAAAATATAATACAGAAAGTTAAAGTGATGAAAACAAACCTTGGCACTGCAGAGTTGTACTATTGAAGAAAGCTCCTTTTGGACAGGTACATTCATAAGATCCATTTAAGTTATTGCAAGACATATGGTCAGCTTTACAATGATCAATACATTCATCAACATCTAAAAGGAAATTGACAAATTATTACCAAAAAAATATGAATAAAATATTTTTATAAACAATTCAAAAATACTTTTAATGACATCAAATTAATAATTGTAATATAGTTAATATTATAATTGATAAATATTCCAAACATGCATCTCGTTTTTTAGCTTTATTTCTATTTTTATAGAAAAAGTGAAATGACACTATTTTTGAAATTGCTCCAAGATTTTGACTTTCTATTGCTAACTTTTTGTAGATTATTTTTTTAATCTTTTTTAGTTGAATTTTAAACACAGTATTTTTTACTTTTTTTAGTTTAAACTAAAGTTTATTTTCACTACTACTGTATAACTGGCAAAATATGAATCCTTGTGAGAAAAAGACTAAAATTTTTAAAGAGAATATAAAATTATAAAATATAGTTTATCAACTTCTTTTATTGCAAATTACTTCCTACTTATAGCTATTATCAATTTATCAATTTATCATTAACAAAAAGTCTTAAAGAAGCTGTAGGTTTTTTGTTTTTTTTTTCATTTTGTTTTTTTTTTAATTAAACTTTTTTTAATAATAATACCAATTTTTTTTATAATACCAATTTTTTTATAATAACTTTTTTAAGCCACTTATTCAGCTTCTTTAAAAAAAAATCTTACCTTTACAATCCAGAGTTGTATAATTGAAAAAAAAGCCTTCAGAACAAACACACTCATAGGAGCCAATTAAATTAATGCATGAAGTGTTTATATTCGTTTTGCAATGATCTACACATTCATCAATATCTAAAAAAACCCAAAATAAAATGAAAACTTCGACTCTGTTAAATTTAACATTATCACGCCAAGATGAAGGATATAATAACTTTATTATTGATAACAAAATATTGATAATATTTATTAACAATTTCTTGGTAAAAATTAAATAGAACAAGTCACACCTTGACACTCTAAAGAAACATTATTAAAGAAATAACCACCAGGACAAACACATTCATAAGTTCCATTCAGGTTATTGCATGTGACATTATCAGCCTTACAATGGTCATTGCATTCATTGATATCTAAATACAATTTCAAATATAAAAAAAATTTAATTAAAAATATTGCTTTTTTATTTATTTTAAAATTTTATGATAAAAAAAAAAGATCAATACCAGTGCAAATGTTAGTAAAAGACAAAATTTCCCAACCATCAATGCAAGTGCAAGTATGTGTTATATTATTATGAAAAACGTTTTCATTTTTACATATTCCTCTAACAGGATCACAGGGTTGTCCATCACACTCATTCTTATCTAAAGGAAACTTGCTGATACAAAAAAATAAATGTATTTAAATAATAAAACTAAATGCCATGTGAAAAAAAAGAAACTCACAAAAAAATTAAACTAATACAAACCTTGACATGCAAGAGATGATAGATTAAAAAAAGAACCATAAGGGCATATACATTCATACGATCCCCAAAAATTGATGCAAGTCATATTTTCAGCATTACAATAGTTGAGGCATTCATTTATGTCTACAAAAAAAATTATTTAATAGAAACTGTTTTTTAAAAATATTTAAAAGTTATGTATGAAGTATTGGTAATTAAACTTATGCAACTCAAAAAATTTGTATTCCATTTATAACCTTGACAATGCTGAGAACTGTAGTTGAAGGAGAATCCTTCAGGACAAACACATTTATAAGATCCAATAAGGTTTTCACATGTTGCGTTGTCAACTTGACAATGATCAGTACATTCATCAATATCTAAAAAAAACTCTCTGGTTAAATGAGCATATTATCTAATAATATGATGTAGAAACTTTTTTAAACTGCTCACCAATACAAATTTGGCTATTGGATGATGAAATTTTCCAACCATCTTTGCAAGAACAAGTATATGACTTGTTAGATATTAAAATATCTTCATTTGTACAAATTCCATTTAAAGGATCACAAGGTTGGCCAGCACACTCATTCACATCTAAAAGTTGCAAAATTTACAAATGTCAAAAAATTTTCTGCTTCACTCAATTTGATTTTTCAACAAAATAAAATACACAATGTATTTTAAAAAGGTATAGAAACCCAAAGTGCTTTAAAAAGGTAACAACTCAGAAAAGGCACTAAACAATAAAAGGCTCAAACATAAAGGTAAACTTTTTAAAACAAACCTTGACATTGCAAGGTAATATCATTATAAAAAGCTCCTTGAATGCAAATACATTCAAAAGATCCATTAAGATTATGGCAGGAAGCATGTTCAACTTTACAATGGTCTTCACATTCATTTATATCTTCATAAAAACAAACAAAAAAATGTTTAATAATAGTAATATAAAAGTATTTTTTAAAAATCTATTTAAAGGCATTTACACTTGAAGAACAAGGAATTCATTTCTGTATTATAACAGATCACAAACCGTCACACTTTAGAGTAGAAGTGTTGAAAAGATATCCTTGAAAGCAGTTACATTCAAATGAACCAGCCAAGTTTATACAAAAAGCGTTATCAGTTTTACAGTGGTCAAGACACTCATCCACATCTAAATTGGGTGTTTGTTAAAAAAGATTTTTGAATACAAAAGCGCTATTTAAAAAAAAAAATATTTCAAAAAAAAAGTTTTTTTAAAAACAATTTATACTTTATTATCTTACAACTACATAATATATTTTATAACCATGTAATATATAGTTATAAATATAATTTATGCAATAATAAATGAAAAAAGAAGTAATCTTCAAGATAAAAAGTTAACCAATGCAAAGACTCTGGTCTTGTGGAGAAAGTTGATATCCATTTACACACGAACAGGTGTGAGTTATGTTTAAAATGAAAACATTCTCATTCTGACAAATTCCATTCACAGAGTCACAAGGACGAGAGAGGGTATTTTCACATTCATTTACATCTAAATTGAGATAAGCTAAAATTAATTATTCACATTTTTTAAATTTTAGACGATAAAATCAATGAAGCATTCTATAAAATTTTATTTTACCATGAAATTATCTCTTATTTTACTTATGGTGTTAAGTTTTGTTTTTTTGCAAAAATTTATAAATCAACAAATTGTATAAAGAAATAAAACATAATATTTATTCTTTAATGATTTTCAATTTTACTTTGTTTCAAATAAAAATTTTGCTTTTCTAATTTTTATAAAAACTGATTGTAGACAGCTTTGACTTCTGGTATAGAATTAAGGATGTTCTTCCTTAGCTTCTCAGCTTCTCATTGTATAAATACTTTAAGACTTGAGTTTTGATGACACATTTGAGCAGTTAACTCGCATTGTCTGGGTGTGAAGAATTTTGTTTGTTCACTGAAAAGCCCAAGCTTGTTTCTTTTATTTTAATGAATTAAAGGATGTGATGAAACACTGCATGGACCTTAGGTGCGGCTGAAACTGAAAGGCTGACATAACTTAACTTGAACTTCCAAAAACTCAAGGATTGGTAAGTGTATGATGTTATCAAAGTCTTTTGATTTTTTAATATCTCTACTTAAACTGATGAATCCTGAGAACTGTCTCCTTATATATCCAAATGTACATGGATGACCAAAATTTCTGAAGGTTTAATGATGAAACATTACACTAATAACGTAGATGCTTGCTGCTCTGGGGCAGAATGCAACAAAGGATATTTTTAAGTCTAAAGTCACAAGAGATAGCCAAAGAATACACCTGACATTTCTCTTGAACTTGTATCAACTCAAGGACAGTTTTTATATTCTGATAATTTTCTGGAGTGTTTTGTTAGAGTGCTACTAGTATTTGCTTTTTTATTGTTTTTTGTTAGCAGTGTAATCAATTTGATGGCCTTCTGCAAAGGGTTCACTACCTTCAATAGCAATATAGGTGAATAACTTTAAGGAAAGAATCTCCTCTATCTATTCCTAATTATAAAATTGCAGAGTCTGTAAGCTTCCTAGATGCCTGGAACATATCACTGAGATTGGTAATGGTACAACAATCAACAACTTGGCATCTCTCAGTGCTGTCAAACAAATTAAGACTGGTTACTGTGATGTAGTCATAAAGCCACTACCCAGCTTGAGGTGCTTTGGGTTTTGGAGCTGTTACTTTGGAAAGTGGATGCTTTTCTTCTGCTTTAAATTTTTCAATTGAGAAAATCACAAACTGATGATGAACCAGTTGAAGACTTGATAAAAATTGCAGCAAAGTTATAAGGCTTAGGCACAACTGTCATTTTACATTCACCTAGTTTTTCAACTTAAAACCTAAAGAAAGTGCAGATGGTCAAAGTGATTCTGTCATCCTTAAAGTTCACATTACTTTGAATATTTTAAAAACTTTTTGCAAATAAAATGCACAAATTTTGTGTACTCTTGATGGTTTTTGACAAAAAATTGGCTTTTCTTATGGACAAATATTTTATAATCAAAAATGTAAACTTTAACTAAATTGAATTAAACATTTAATTAAATTTCAATAAAATGAATTTAATTAAATAAAAAACTTTTGCCTTTTTACAGAAAAAAATAAGTTCATTTTTTGTTATCTTTTCAAAAAGTTACAAAACCATGCAGCTCCACTCAAAATTGAGTTTTGTAGGTCAAGCTTTTGTAAAAAGTCATAATGCAAATTTTTTGATGCTTTTTGAGTGCATTTTGCAATATTTTATATTTTTTACATTTTTTAAGAAACAAGTATTTCAGTTAAAACAGTCAAAGTCTTAAAAGCTATAAGATTAAACAAACCCTTTGGATTTTAATGCAGGATTTTAAAACTACTTATATGGACTCCTATTGCCGTATATGACCCCTCAAAAGATTTTTTATAGGATATTTTATTGATATTGGGGTACCAAATTTACAAGCCGTGAATTTATCAAAGAAAATTCATAACATAAATAGTGTAAACATTAACCAATAAAAATTAAATATTGTTGAATTAAAAATTGTAGTTACGGTTGATTTTACTTGAAGTACAATTTAAGGTTTTTGAATTTTTATTTACAGTTGATTTTACTTAAAGTACATTACAGATTTAAAAATCATACTTTGTGCTAATGAAAATTAGTAAAAAGTATTACTTTTAAATTTAGAAGATGGTTAGGATTAACAAATGGTTAAATGAACAATTGATGGTTCAATAAAATAATAAATATATAATCTGATTGGCTAAAAGCAATCTGCATTGATTAAGCAAGAATTATACTTCCTGTTATGTAAAAAGGATGTACTCATAAAATTTTCACTTTCCTTATCTAAAACACTTTACAAGTTCTGTAAATTAAAAAACTTTTTTTTTTAAATGCTGCATTAATGATATGATTTAAAGTATGAAAACAAACTATTTATGATTTAATAACTATTCAAAGTTCTTTTATTTTTTTTTAGTGTTTTTTACAACAACAAGATATACTTAAATATAAAATTTTAAAAAAAATTTTAATAAATGTTAACTGGAAAGGATTTAAAAACTATGCAACAAAGATCAATAAATAAAGAAAAACGTTTTACATATTGCACTAACATAAAGAATTCATTTAGAGATTTTACCAAATTATCGCAGCTACAAAACATGGCTAAATACTAACAATGTTGTTGCCACTGAGTTTATAGTAAAAGTTCTATGAAGCATTATATAAAGCTTGATATTCCTCAAATTTATCAGATAGCACTAATTTTAGTATGATAGTTAAATATGTAGACATTGAAACTCCCTTATAAATCAATTTGCCATAGAAGATATTTTAATTGATTAAGGCTTGATGTAACAATGTGGTAAATATTTGATGTAACAATGTGGTAAATATTTCCAGTACATAACTATTAATGGTAAATCAGCTTGTAACTGTTGTTGGTGAAGAATTTGGTATGTGCTTCCCAGACTCCCAATTGTTTCAATCCTTAGATTTTACTCAAAGACACTGAACAAATCGAATATTTTTGAAGGTCATATTTAACAAAAAAATTAAAGTATTGTTAAATATGTCCTTTACAAATGCGGAGGTGAAACCATATCATCTGACTTTTTCTTCATACTTTCTATAGATAGAAGCTTTAAACCTGGACTCCAATACCTTATAAAATTACTAGAATTATAGAAAATCTTTTGTTATAATTGGTTAAAAACAAAAATTTATTAACCCTTTTAAGCAACAATTAGATACAGTAATAAAACAAAATACCGCCAATATTTGTTTTAGGCATTTGTAATATTAAGCTAACTATTTAAGTAATTCAAAACAATATTTACTTTAAAAAAAACTAAGCATTACAAGGTCACTTCTAAACAACACTGGCCCTTCAACAATTTCTTTATAAAAAGATAAACATGAACATCGATAATAATTTATGAGTCCTCAGTTAACAACTATGAAGCTAATATATAACTTCAAGATTGCAAAGGTAATTTTTAGTACAATTTTATTGCAAAGTTAGTGGAACAAATACAGCTTTTGACACTTAGTATCCCATGTAGCAACCAATATTGACCCAATATTGTGTTAATGTTCCTTGTTACTTAGGATGGTTTGAATTAATATATATTAAAACAATCAATACCTATTATTTGAAACTCAAACATTGCTCACTACTTATAATGCTTAGTTATAAAAACTGCATTAAAACTTTAAAAAAGCGCAGAAACTTTTTAACCATTTTCAAATTAAAAAATGATGATCAACTTTTTTTATAATGATTCAAAATACCAAAACCATTTTTTATATTAAGATGGTTTAACATCTCTTCTTTTCTCTTAAAAAAATTCAAGCCCATGAGAGTTGGGCAATTTCAGGAATTAGTGAAAGTGTAACCCATGGTAAAAAAAACAGAAAATTTGTCTATATATCATTTGTGTTATTTTCTCACATATTTGGATTCAGCACTTTCAAAAAAAGGTGATGCTATAAAAATCAACTATGGCAAAAAAAATGCATTTTAGGCTAAATTTCAAAACATCATAAACTTTGAACCATTTGGAGTTGGGAGCTCAAACTTTGCATGTTTCATTGATAGGTTTCATTGACACTGGATAAAATTTAATGGGAATCTGAGGGGGGGGGGTGGAATGACTATCCTACTTTAAATGGAATTACCCACCAAAAAACTAACTTCAAAAGGACAGCCAGAGTTATTAAAAAAAGAAATTAAATAGTTCATAAACACCATCTATCTGTACTTGTTTTAATGATATATTCAATCAGCAAGTATGGCACAGTTTATCAGGAAAGTATTGTTTTAATTTGTTGTTGTACATTAATCAGCTGTACAAAAGGGTTAAAATGAACACATTTAAACACTAAAATATGCTTTCAGATACATTAATCTCTAAAGAAGAGAAACGCATTTTATGTTAAAAAGGTTTTTCTAAAAACTTTAGAGATACATATTTTAAAATAAGTAAAGATTTTTTTAAAAGCTTTGAATATTGTTTGGTATGATTAGAAGTTTTGAAAATAATAATATGCTTAGCATAATTAGAGGCTTTTAACAAAGTTTTGAATATAATAATATTGTTTAGCATAATTAGAGGCTTTGAGCATTGTTTGTCATAAATATAAACTTTGAATGTTATTCAGTAGAACTTATTAGATTGAAATGAGAAACACATTTTATGTATTCAAACTAGAAATTTAAATAGAAATCTTGTTTGATCTGGAAGTAAAGTATCTGATTAACATGTAAAACATACTAATCAAAGGAATGGTTATGTATTTTTCTACAAATCTAGCAAGCAAAGTTACCTTGACAAGTTAGAGATGCATCACTGTAAAAGGAACCATAAGGACAGAGACACTGATATGACCCAAAAAGATTTTCACATGTGACATTCTCAGCTTTGCAAAGGTAATCACATTCATTTATATCTTGACAAATAAAAAACATACATTTATGTTCTCCATCAAAATATTTTTAAGCCTTTTCATAAAGTAAAATATTATGATTACCTTCACAAAAAAAGCTGTTACTTTTATATTTAAAACCACTTTTACATGTGCAAATAGGATAAGTTAAACCTTCAAAAATGCAAATTTCATTGTCACCAGCATTACACTTGGTAGGAAAACATACTCCTGAATAAAGAACAACAATTTATAGCCAATAAGAAAACTAATAATAAAACTTACATTGTATAAGTATTTTTTAATAAAGAAAGAAGCTTTACCTATTCTCATTGGACTTAGATAATCATTTGAAATAAAACTTAAAGTTTGGGTTTGATTTGTTTGCAACTGCACAGCAATAGATAAGCTACCATATCCTGTATTTGCATACATTAAAGCTTCAATATAGTATTTTTGAGTTGCATTCAAGAAAATCAACATTGACTCTTGTTCGGGATACCTCAAAAAAGCAATAACACAATAAACATAATTGAATTTCTCAATCTAAAGTATAAATTTTATAAATTTTATTACTCTATAACCCCATTTAAACTTAAAATGTACAAAAACAATACATGTTCCATGTGTTGTAAGTCCACTGGTTTTGACTTATAATTCTACTTTTCTTGGCAGGGTAAATGTCTTCACTGAGATACAAATCACAATAATCATCACAGGAGCTAAAGAAAGTATAGTTTCCAGAAAATGTTGTTTGAAACCATCCTCTAACCCTTTGACCATAATAAAAAGCAAAATTTTGAGGGACATCGAAAATTTCTAAAAAACCAGATATCGATGGGTATTTAGGGAACTTAGGATTAGTAGTAAGACCATCAATGCCGTATTCATAAGAATTCCCCAAATAAACTTCACGAATAAGTCGTTTGGGAACTAAAAAGAATAGCAACAAGGTTTTATAATTTACTTAAATTACTTCTTTAAAGCAATTTTTTCTATCTACATTTTGCTTCATTCACATTTTGAAAAAAGAAACTTTCTTTTAAATCTAAATTAACTTAGAATACACACAATAGCTGATAGAATAATTCTTAAATATATCTTTAAAGACATTAATAGCCAGAAAGGAGTATTAGATAGTATAATAGTCACATACTTTCTGAACCTATCACATTTTAGAAAAATTCAAACTTTTGCTCATAAAATCTTATACTTATTAAAAAAATTAAAAGCTTAAAAAAGCCAAAGTTTCAACTTATGAAATTCATACCTTCACTAACATTACCTCCAGTAATAGTAAGCTTTCTGATTGAGCATGGTTGAGCAGAATACCAAGGACTTGATGTAAACACTTGAACATCTGAAAATACTCTAGCATCATTATTAATAAGTATGGAGGTATTTATTCCATTGAAGTTAACTGTGTAATTATAGCTGGTTTGATTAATATATTCTTGTGAAACTCTGACAAAAAACCACTGATTTAAAAGAAGTCGGTCAGGAGAAAAGATGCACTTATTTTTATTCCCATTTATTGCTGAACATATATACAATCTACCATAATCATAAAATAATATGGTTGGAGTTCTGTCACCATAACTATTGTCATTTCCTCCAGTTGATAAATGAACAACACTAAATAACCCTGCTTGAAATTTTGTTGGTTTTACTTCAAACTCTACCGAATATTCTTTATCAAGAGTCTGCAGTATTGCAATGGGATAACTTTTTTGCACAATAATTTCTTGTTCCACTGTAAACTTACCTATAAAAAAAAATTTTTTAATCAATTGCATAACTCCTGTTAACTTTAATTGTTAACACCACTTGTTAATCAAAAAATTATTGAAATACTAACTTATAATGAACAGTTAACATTTAAAAAATTTAAAACATTAATGCTCTTAACTTACTTTCAATTGCTCTTATAACAAGTATTACCTAAAAAAAAAAAGACTAACATGTATGTGTGTGTTTATATATATATATATATATATATATATAATTTAACATATGTGTGTGTGTCAAATATTCAAAATAATTTCAAAAAATTATTAGTTAGTATGCTTTAATAATATTGTGGTTTAGTAATAGTTATTGTGTTTTAGATTCAGATCTTGCAGATAAACTTGAAATTGTACTTGATAAATGAAAGTCATTTTAGTTCTGCTTTATTTCATTTTAGTGGAACTATTAAACAACTTTTCCTTGGCATAGTGTTTTTGTTCTTGTTAGGTGAGTTTATTGCACTAATTTAAAGTTTAAAGAAAGTAAATTGTTATGCTCTTTTTGGATTTTTTTCTTTAGAAAAAACGGCTTTTTGAATGGTTTTTTATTTTGTATATCTTGTAACCAGGGGCGCATTACAAATATGGAGGATATGAAAATTTCCACATGGGTTGTTTTTCTTTGGGCTTTTATTGGTCCTAAATATGTTTTTTTCGATTTAAAGATAAAAGCATCAATTTCGCATCATGGAGAAAAAATTTTACTTGTCACTCGGAAAAAAAAGAGGAATTTATATTGTACATAATAAAATGTATTTCTCGTTGGAATGCTTTATGCTCTATTATTGACACTAACGAGTTTTTCATATTATAGAACGTCAAAAAAATAATCACTTAGTGACATTTAACTCAATTTTCTTCATAATTGTGTTTTGTGACTCTAACAGACGATTTATTGATTATTCCTGCTCTATTTTCAATAATTTAACTTACAGGTGTAATCAGACGCAATAGTTTGCAAATTTACGCAATTTTCCAGGGCACCGAGACCATTTACTCAATGAAATATGTCTGCAAATAACGCAGATATTTCTGACATTAGTCAGCCATTGATTACTGCATTATTATTTAGCCTGTTAAATTAAATAGTGATTTTGTTGGCGAAAAATCAGTTTGCATGAAAAATTCTGTATCTCATTTTACCTTAAACTTCGAAAAAATTTTCAGTTCAAACTTTTTTTTTAATTATTGGCTACATAGTTGTTGCTTCATTAGGTTGTTGCATGTAATGACTTTGAAATGATTTTGATTATAACTAGAAAAAATTTATTTAATTGTTTAACAACTAAAAAAAGGATGTTTGTTTTGCAAAATTTCACTTATCAACAGTGTCATTGAAAAGTGACGTAATCATTCAAACGCGTTTTTTGGCCCTGTTTCAAAGAATTTGTCAAGATATCCAAAAAAAAAAAGAGCGGCAGTTTCCGATATGGTTATCTGTTTTTTTAGGGAAATGGCTTTGAGACTTGCGAACAAGTAACTGTCGCTTATGGGTGAGAAATTGGAAACCTAATCGACTTTTGATACGTTGTATTGTCTTAGTGAAAGAGAGGTTTCTTCTTTACCATATGTGTGCAGTTTATTTTGAATTAATCCTTCGATCCATTAACGCTAATATACGCTGTTGTTTTGCTTAACACAAGATATTCGATTAAGAGATTGTTCACAATTGAACACTATACACAGTTGAACAATGCAGTTTAAGGTCGTAAAAATCAAAAAGTTTTAAAGCACTTTGAAAATTTTAGTTTTAAAACAAAGTAAAGCTTACTTTGTTACTTTTTTAATAAAAACGGATAATAATTTTTAACTGAAATTTAATATTTATAAAAACAGAAAAAGACAATAATTAGTTTTTGTTCAATTTTGAACCTCATATCTTTTGATTTTTTGTTACATAATCAAAACTTCAGTTTTTTGTTTGTGCACTTGGCATCAGGTTATTTAAAAGTTGGAATTATGTTAATCTATTCTGACTCATTGCTTACACCTGAGCAATATTCAAAATTCAGTGGGCACTCTTGAACAAAAATCACGGGGAATTGAAATTTTTTAGTCACTTTTTAAAATAAAATGGCGGAATACACATGTTTCTTAAGTAATCAGAAAGCTAATGTACATTAATTAAAAATGAACTCCGCCTCTTTTTTCAAATTATTCGTAAATTTTATTTATAAAGTTCCATACAAGTATATTTATCTTTAATGTTAACAAATTCAAATCCTTTTAATGTTTGCTGTTGGCTTGTAGAATGAAATATATTTACGATATATACAACATTATATTTGATTAAAGTGCATGTTACATTTGCTTCTTATTTAATTTGTAGATAGGCTTGTTACATTTGCTTCTTATTTAATTGGTAGATAGGCTTGTTAAATGGTTCCAAAAAGAATTTACCAACAATTTGAAAAAGAATTTCTACACCGTTGTTACTCCGAAAGTTGGAGTAACCAGCGGTGTGGATGTATTGTCTACATCCAAAGCTGTAGACAACTGGGAAATGTCGTTGTGTGCAGCCGCTAGTTTCTGGCAAATATCAAAGTCAACCTTATCTAATTAGATAAAAAAGCTAACGAAGACAAATAATGAAAGCATTCTCCATTTTCAGACAAATTATGAAGAAGAGAAGTTGTAGGTTGAATATGTAATTACATTATCCAATTACGTCATGGTTTATTAACAATAGTTGCTCATTCATTAGCATTTGAATTTTCTCAGGCAAACAGTAAAACTTTTTCAGAAAATTGGATGTTTTGAAGAATTTTTTAATAATTTCCGGATAAATGTTGTGTCTTTGGCCGACATTCGGCCGGAAAGGTTCGTTTTCTTAGACGATTGCTGACTTGGAATGTTAGTGGTGGATCTATGGTTTATCCATTTTTACATACCGATGCAAAAAATATTTTTTATTTTGCTGAAACAGTTCCTTCGTCAACACGTCGTTGTTTTTATTCACTGAGAGCAACACGTTGCATGCATTTGGTAAAAAGTTTTCTCATTAACAAATTTTCGTGCTAAATATTGTATAAATTATATAATTATATAAATTATATTTATTTACTGTATAAATTGTTTTTGGATTTATTTATAATATTACTTTTACGAATTTTTGCTTTGTGTGTAAACCCCGGTTGTTTTTGACCGATTTGTTAGCGGGTATCATAAACCTATTTTATTTTACCATTATTTTAAAAATTTTTAAAATTTACAGGACTTGTGATGTGATACTAAAATAATAAGTTGATAAAACAAAATTGGAAATATAAAGCCTTTAGACTAATTTGCCATTCTGCGCTACCCAGTGGGCACAGGAACGTTTTGCAAACGTTTAGTAAACGTTTAATGGTCGGTTGAACGTCAAATATATTGGTAAAACGTTTTAAAAACGTTTGATAAACGTTTTAATAAGACTTTTTTTTATTACTTTTGAGGGACCTTAGAAAAACCTTTAAAAAACGCTTTTTGAAAACTGTAAAACGCCTAACTGCGCATGCGTATTATTAGACAAAATTGAACAACAAAGATAAGCATATAAGCAAAGTTAATTTTTAGCATATAAGCAAAGGTAAGCATATAAGCAAAGTTAATTTTTTATAAAATATATATATATATATATATATATATATATATATATATATATATATATATATATATATATATATATATATATATATATATATATATATATATATATATATATATATATATATATATATATATATATATATATATATATATAGGAGTGTTTTCCAGGCATCTCGCAAAAAAACCAGAGCCATTCAACATTATAAATATGGCACAAAAAAAGTTTCTGAAGTTTACAGAGTTTTTAAAGCCAAGCTTTTTAGTTGTTTGTCCATTTAAGACACGTTCACTCAGAGAAGTTGAAATATCAAAGGCTAATTCTAACTTTATTATGTATAGGGAAAACTGAATTGGTGTATTTAGTTCTATGCGTGTTACATCCCATAGGTCTAGATCATGTTCTGGTTCAATAAGAGGGAGAAGATTGACCCAATCTAAACATGTCTCTGAAGTGCCTGATAAGCCAAAACAAGCATACATAGCCCCTTTGCCACTTTCTTGTGAAAAATTTAAAGACTTATTAAAGCTAAAAAAAATTTATAAGTGTACAAAATAAGTCTTTCTATGATCACTTGCCAGTTGATAACCTACTTGTCCAGGAATCAGAACCAGAGCAAATCTCTGACTCAGAGTAAGAGAATGTAAAAAAATATTGTAAAACTTTTTAGAAAACGTTTATCTAAATATTTGTAGAAATATTTTGTTGAAAATAAAAATAACCTTTATTTTTATTAAGGGTTTTTTCACAATGAGGTGTTTGTCTGGGCTATAGAATTTTAATGCAAAGTGATGGATTACAGATAATATGGTAGATGGGCTTGTGGAAACAATTTGTTGCATGGGTACTTTCTATAAAGTTTGTCATATAATGTCATAAAAAATACTTTGGAATGAATAGATTATCAATGAACTGATATCTGATGTCTCTAAACACAAAATTTCATTTTTCTCAAAATGAGAAAAATGTGACATCTGTGGTTTTACCCGTGTGGTCATATATATATATTGTGGTCACATGTCATATATATATATATATATATATATATATATATATATATATATATATATATATATATATATATATATATATATATATATATATATATATATATATATTATGTATGTATGTATGTATGTATGTATGTATGTATGTATGTATGTATGTATGTAATAAACTGCCATAACTAAAGTTAAACTATCATCCTCAAATATAAGCAACAAGGAAGCAATTGTTGTTACACAGAAATAGTCAGAACCTATTACAAGGTAAGTTTGAATTATAAAAAAAAAAAAATTTTATTTTTTATTTTTAATGTATGTAGCTATTTCTAGGAGGACTGTTCTACTCCAGCTAGAAACAGTTTTACAACCTATGTACAAGTAAAAACACTTTTTTTCCATAATGACATTCATAGGATAATATTTCTATAAAATTATTGAGCAATTACATGTTTTTAGCTAAGTAAAAATTCTTTATTACACAATATCAATTATTGAAGATTTAAAATTTAAAAAATGACTGTAAGTTTAGTAGACTTTTTAGACTATTTAGATTATAGTAGACTATTTAGTTGACAAAAAATAATCTTCTTTTTTTGCATTTGTTTAAATGTAATGATGTGGCATATCACATTTGTTTGAACATAAGAGAAGCAAGTCCATATATTACAGTATAAAAAGTTGTTGAATATAAGTTTGTCAAAAAAAGGGTTAATTGTTATTTTTCTGATTTTTATTCAACATTTTATTTTGATTAAGTTAAAAAATATTTATGTGTTTTTAATAAGTTAAAAATAATATATTTTTAATTTTTTTTTACAATTTAAAAAAGACTACCTAAGCTGGAATTTAAAACTTTTAAAGTAATAACATTTTTTATTTTTTTCAAAATTAAACTTTTTCAAGTTTTGTAATTAATTATAATTACTTTTGTAAAATTATTAACATAATGTTTAAAATGTGATTTTTCCCTCAATAAATTACTTTTATAAATGTGTGTATATGAAATATAATGAAAAAAAAATAGAGTATAGAACATGGATGTTTCCTATGGACACAGGAATGTTTGATGTTTGCCCGAGTAACACTTTTATAATTAAATCTTTTAAAAAACGTTTTAAAAACTTCTTAAATTAATAACAATTTTTACTTCACATAATATTTTTGCAGGACCTATAAAAATGGTTTCACAACACTTATCTTACAAACTGTAATCATGTAATTACACATGTGTATGCTTTTACAAGAACATGGAATGCCTTCATATGAATGCTCTACAAGTTTGCCTTTTTAAATAAAACTTTTTTAAATGTAACTGTTATACACTTTATGATTTTTCATATGGTCATATAAAAGTATTTTTATATAATGTTATAGTATTATTAAAGTAAATTATTATAGTAGATTTATTAATCTTTTTTTTTTTTTATTTAATGTATGAAATTTTACATTTTTTATTTTTTGCTATACACATTTTATTATAAAGTTTTAAAATAAAATTATTCAAATTTAACAACAGTTTAGTGCATTTCTATTAATTTCTAATTGGTAGTTTTTATATTTGTTATTTTAAATTATAGATATAATGTAATACAAAGATTTTTGTGCATATGTTCTCAGTAATGAGGAGCAAAGAAATAGTTGCAAGAAAACAACTCAACCAAATTCAAGCTATTTTTAAAGAGCATTTTTTATAATGGAATTTATAATTTTAAATGAATTAAGTTTTTAAACTATATATATATGAAATGTAAGTGAGATAAAAATTACTATTTTAGTATATGGAGAAAAAATAGAATTGCAGTTCTAGTAAAGTTTGGAATTAACCATCAAAATTTTTTAGTTTCCCAAAGCGATAATTATGCGACTGTTGAAGTAGAAACGGAATTTATTATTGATTTCATTGAACCTAATTTTGACCAGAATTATGAGTATCAAAGGTGCAGACATAGTTACAAGCAAATGAATGCAAGGTATGTTTGAGTTAAAAATATTATAAATAACTTTTTTAATAAATGTATGAAACTATTTCTATTCATATTTGAATGAAAAATTGCAACATATCACAGTTATTTGCACATAAGAGAAGCAAGTCCTATTATTAATTATAACATGGTTAAAAAAGTTGTTAAATAAACTAAAAGTAAAGTGTAGAATTTACCATGAGTATAAATGTGTGTTCAAGTAACACCCTTTATATGTGCTAGTTGGAATCCATGAAAGATTTCTATAGTATTTCTGTTTTTAGAAACACTGGTGTCACATACAACGAAGTTCGATTCGGTCGATAAGTTGAAGATCATTTGAAGAGAGCTCTTGACAGAATAGCATAACAATTATTTTATTACGTTTTTGTAGGCTTATTTATAAATGTATGCTTTTTTTTTGTATGCTTATATTATAAATAAACAGAAAATTTAACTTTTAGAAATTTATTAAATTAGGAGCTAATTAAAAAATTTAACTTTTAGAAATTTATTAAATTAGGAGCTAAATGCATTTATTTAAGTTATTTCAGTAAATAAGTTATGTAATGCAGAAAAAAAATCTTTCACAAACGAAAATTTAGGAGCTGTTGTTCCTAAATTTTCGTTTGTAAAAGATTTTTTTTCTGCATAACATAACTTATTTACTGAAATAACTTATACTTAAATAAATGCATTTAGGATAATCCTTGAAAAGGTTAAAACGTTTCATTTACATATAATAAAAACCCATCAAAAAAGGTTTTTGTGAGACTCTTAAAAAACGTTCAAAAAACGTTTTTAGGAAAACGTCCGGTCACCGTTTCATATGAACGTTCAAAAAACCATTAAAAAACGTTTTCGTAAGACGCTTAGAAAACGTTCAAAAAACGTTCTTGTGCCCACTGGGTAACACGTCATTTGCCACAGCATCAATTTCATATAATATATTATAATCAAAAACAATTTGATTTTAATTATTTTTATGTAGTATATATTAGTTAAAGAAAAATTAAACGTCCTTAAAATGTTTTAAGCACCGACAGATACAGAAATAAAATTCGCCCCAGTGAGCTTTGTTTACTAGTTTATTACAACATTTTAATATTAATTCACTCTCAAAATTAATGATCAATAAACTGAGTAATCATCATTAACATACAATATCTTATTAACAACCATCAATAAAATAATTAGTTAAAAAGAAAAAAAAATTAACAAAATCGACTATATCCAACGCTTGTTTTCTCAATGCTTAACTTTTTCAAAAGATAACAAAACGTATTTACTATCGTATTATTTAACGTCACAAGAAATCAAGTTGCAAATTTTTTAGCTCTTGATCAGCAATTCAACCATTTTTTTTTTTTTTTTTTATAAGCATTAAATTAAAACCGATTGTTTTTCTAGAAAGTTAAAACCAGAAAATACTTCCGAAGAAATCTTTGTGAGCTGAACTTTTGGGAACACTCCTAACGAAAGGCTTTGTACAATTAGCATTAATATAAAAAAAAATCTGATAAACACGGCTACATGACATGGTTGTTTTGATGTAAATGATCCAGAAGGCGTCATGCTGCATATTGCAAAAAGGAAACTTTTACAAGTTTTCTTGGCATTTATCTTGGTGAGAATGTTACATGGAAACCACATATTGACTACATTTGTACAAAGGTTTCTAAAAATATAGGAGTCCTCTATAGGTCAAGAAATTATTTAAACAAAACCATTTTAATCCAACTCTACTACTCACTTATACATACTTATATTAACTATGCAAATATTGCTTGGGGAAGTACAAGCAAAAGTAAGTTGCGTACTCTTTACCATCGTCAGAAACACGCAATACGCTTAGTTTGTTTTGAAAATCGACTTTCGCATTCAAAGTTTTTATTCAAAAATATAAAAGTACTTAACATTTATGAAGTGAATGTATATAAACTATTATGTTTTATGTTTCAATATAAAATCAATCCGTCCTTACACGTTTCAAAAGATTTTATTACCTTAAAAACAAAAAATAAGTATACACTACCATAGCAGCCGAGAGAAATTTCGGTCCCCGTAGAAGTTTTCTTAAGGGACCCTCATTATGATCAATTACATACCCAGGACCAAAAGAAGCAAGCTCTGGTCATTGAAAATGAAAAATAAAAGTTAATTACATCTTTTAAAAGTCAAAACTATTTAAATATTTTAAAAGTTACTTTAAAAAATTGTTTGTACACACGCGGGGCCCCGGGAATCTTCCCCGTAAACCCACCCCCACCCCCCACCCACCCTCTCGGCGGCCATGTACACTACGAAATGATAACTCACTCTTTGAACCCTTTTGTCGAACAAAATTCAATCAGTTCTGTGCAGCTTATCGTGCACCCAATCTCTGGAACAAAATTGTCTTACCTAATTTTGATTTATCAATTACCTTCCCAGTCTTTAAAAAGAAATTTAAAAAATTCATTCTCTTTAATGACAATATATTGAAATACTTTTATAGATAAGAAATTTGTATAAACACGCTCTTTTGTTTTTTGTATTTTGTCATTTTTATTTGTCTATATTTATTAATGGCTTAAGTTATATTCTATTATAACTTTTTATGGTTCTGGCGACAAGATCATTAGATCTTCTATCAGATACCAAGTTTTTATTAGATTAGTCTATATATCACGGATTTTATTGCATCACGAAAGCATATACCTCGGATTTTGATGTATTATGAGAACAAATGTCATGGATTTTGTTGTATTACGAGAGCATATATCACGGACTTTATTGTATTACGACTAATTAAATGTAAAACTGAAAAAAAAAAGTTCAAATTAAATTAAAAAATATTTAAGTAAATTTACTTTTTTACGCCGACTAAAAGTTTTTTTGCACCGATCTTTTACATAAACATAAAATTCCAAAGTTAAAAAATGAAGAGAAATACGACAGTGCATGAAGGTGCTATGTATCAATGTTTTTTTGTTACAAAATAATTTTAACCTCAAATTTTTCTAAGTTGTTCGTTGCTGTCTTCACCCACTCGAGTCTTCAAATGGTCACACGAACGTAAAAGCCATTAGTTTTGACGCTAATAGTTTTTAGACTGTTATACGTTGAAGAGTGTGGAATTAAAAATTTATCAGTAATGACGTTTATGGATTGCTCCAGGTCTGAATGTCAGGTGGAAAGATGTCAAAATGGTAAAATATCAGAATTTCAGAAGGAAAATATCTTAGAACAGAAACAAGTCATAACGGGAAATTGTATCCTTAGAATAATCAGAGCGAAATTAAATTACATGAAATGATTTCTTTTTATAAATAATTTGAAGATTCGCATTTTCCTATACTAAAAATTAAATCAACTTAAAGTTTAATAGAAACCTGTTTTAGCGAAATAATTTTATAATCCACAAGATTATGTATAAAAATTTTCTTTACTTTATTAGGGTGGTATTGGCTTATACAAAAAAAAATCAAAATTTAAAATCTTTTTCGTATAACTTGAAAAATATAATTAAAGCAAATTTATAAAATGTATAGTATAAAGAAATACAAAAATGACAGAAAATGTCCGTTTCATGAGCATGGTTTGAAAATGAGCCCCTTAATAGCTGCTTTGCAACAAGTAATTTTATGGTATTATAGCGAATATGGCCTAGCCACTTCTCAGTAATTTTGTCCCTGAATCAGTACCAGCTGGTGCAAATAATGAAGGGGTAAGATTTTAAGGTAAAGCATCTATAAAAAACTGAACTTACCATTTACTATTAGAAGATCATTGCGTCCAATATTCATAGAACTTAGTTCAAACAATCTTTTGTTGTAATATGTGCACTAGGGTGGTCCTTATTTTCGAAAGTTCATATTTTTTCAAAATTATTTGTAATTTTGTTCAGTTACACCAAAACATTAAAAATACAAAATTTCAGCTCAATCCGATAATATTAACACGTGCCGCATTGGCCTTAAAGTTTCATGCGTCTGACTGTCTAACATGCTATGACGAGTCGGCGCAACTAACCACCAAGTGCATTGTGAATTCGCTACAAGCGCAACTACAAGTCTCTTCAAGTCAATTTTGTTTTTACATATTATTTGTTCAATGCAACATTCGTTTTAGTTTCGTACATGAAGTGCATAAGAAAAGACGTGCTATATAAGTAATTGATAAAAGTGCTAAAATGTCCACTTTTCGGAAAAATATTTATCTGGTTGGAGTGATGAAAAATCAAATCTGCGGTAGTAAATTACCATGTAAACGAGATGTTTTGAGTGTACTTTTTTATAACATGAGAGTGGTAAATTTAAATCTTAATGACAGCAGTGCTTTAGTTATTGATGAAGTGGACGTTTTTTGGAAAAAAGCAAGAATCCCAGTTCAAAACCGTTCAAACTGCATTTCGAAATTAAAATCTTTGTACGATAATGTCAGAAATTTAGAAAAATCTAAAAATAGAGATACTGAACGGCAGAGAGAAAAAGAAAATGATTTTAAAGAAGATTTAGACAACGTTTTCGATATTGCCACCTTAAATGCGTTAAATGAGATTAAAATCGCCGAAGATAGAGAATTTTTAATTAAGCAAAGGGAGAAAGGTAGAGTAGGTTGTATGTTGGGAGTAGATATCAAATTATTACGTAAGGAAAAGCGGAAAGAAGAACGCACAGCTGCAGAGTTGAAAAGAAAAGAAGATTTGTTGGAAAATTCTAGTTGTTCGATTGCATATTTTGAAATGGAAGATAAAGAAAACGAAGATTCACAGAAAAAAGTGATAAATCAAGACAACAGTGAAGATGACACATATTTAATATCGGAATCTGAACAGGGTCCATCTTCAAACAAGAGAGGACGAAAGACGTTAATAACACCTTGCCTGGCCGCTGCCTTGGACAAATGTAAAGTGAGTGACAGGGATGCAATGCATATTAATTCTGCCGTCCTAGAAGCTCTTAATATAGATATCACCGAGTTTGTTCTCAATAGATCGTCTATCAAAAGAAATAGAGAGATTTTGCGGAAAATAAAATATTCATCAATAAAATCGGTAGGAAATGATGCAAATTTTATTGAAGTGCATTGGGATTCCAAATTATTGCCTGATATCACAAAAAATGAGAAAATTGATCGGCTTCCTGTGATCGCGGTTGGTTTACATTTTGAACTATTTTTAGGAGTACCTGGAATTGCATCATCAGGAGGATCGAAAGTTTGCTCTGCTGTGTTCCATATCACTGATGAATGGAATTTAACCGAAAAAAATTCAAGCCTTTTGTTTTGATACTACAGCATCAAACACTGGACGTATAAAAGGAGCTGCAGTTCTGCTTCAACAAAGGTTAGGGCGAGATATTTTGTGGCTTCCATGCCGACACCATATATTTGAGGTCGTTTTGGCTGGTTTATTCACGAGGACAAAAGCAATTGTAGCATCCGGCCCTGAAATTGCTCAATTCAAAGCACTGAAAGAAAACTGGAAGAATATTGATAAAATGAAATTTTTAGATTATACCAGCGATGAAGCCGTTTATAATGCACTGAAAGATGTAGCGCCCGAAATTATTTATTTTGTGAAACAGAAACTTGCAGAAGAGCAACCACGTGATGACTACAAAGAGTTTTTGCAATTGACGCTCATTTTTTTGGGAGATAAAACAAATGTGAGTTTTAGGGCCCCCGGTGCATATCATTTAGCGAGATGGATGTCTAAAGCGATTTATTGTTTAAAACTTTTTTTATTTCGCGATCAAATGAAAATGAGAAAGGATAATTCAAAACTGAATGCATAAATTTGCGTTTTCGTTGTATACTGTTATGTAGAGGCCTGGTTTTCAGCAACGAATACTACAGGAGCTCCCCTAAATGATATATATTTTTTGAGAAAATTGGTTAAAATTAAAAATACTAATGAAAACATTGCAACCATTGCAATAACAAAATTTTTAAACCATTTATGGTATCTAAGTGAAGAGTGTGCTGCCATGGCAATATTTGACGATAGAATTGAGAGAGTTGAAAAAATTAGAATGGCTCAAAAAATTATGGAATGTGCAAGTAAAAATATAGAGACTGTGAATGAAAAAGAAGAAGAAAATGAAGTCATTGAGAAAAAACTATCGTTGCAAATCCGAGATGTCCAAAATTTTGTTCAAAAAGATCTACCAACTGAGTTATTGTCCGCCAATTCACTTCAGTTATTTAAACGATTCGGTATTTGTGTTGAATTTCTTCAGGACGATCCGCTGAATTGGGAAAACAGAGAGGATTATCGCACAGGAAAAAATATAATTTCAACTTTAAAATGTACAAATGATATTGCAGAAAGAGGAGTGAAGTTGATTGAGGATTACAGTGAAAAAATGACGAAAAATGAGCATCAAAAACAATTTTTGATACAGGTATGTATAAACAAATTTAATTTTTTGTTACTTTTTTCTTGAACACATTCTATAGGCTAGGTTTAGAAAACACATTCAATATTATTTTTATTTTATTCAGGTTGTTCAGGAGTACCGGAGAGAGTTCCCAGTCGCCACAAAAGGAGGCTTACTTTAATCCAAAATATGTATCTGAAGTGGATGTATCATTTCAATAAATAAAAACTATAGTATTAGGATAAACTATATCTTTATTTTACGTTTTCATTTTAATTATTATGTTTAAAGTTTAGTTTAAAAAAAAAAGCGTAATTTTATGTTTACAGTCGAGCGTACATTGTCGTTCATATAGGTAACTGCCTTACATTGAATCTCACAACTTCAGCGTCGATGCGGCACGTGTTAATATTATTGGATTGAGCTGAAATTTGGTATATTTTCATGTCTTATATAAAGGTACATTCTGGCAAATAATTTCAAAACAATTCGAAAAAAAAAACTTTTTCCTTATAAATAAGAACCACCCTAATGTGCACGGTCTCTCCCAGAACCCTAATGAGTTTTTTAATCAAATAATGAAAATTGCCTAAAAACTCATTTTGTTTCAAAAGGTATTTTAGAGTTAGATGTTTTCTCATCACTTATTTTTTAGGTTTAAGCGTTTTAAATTAAAAAAAAATTTCAGTAGCTTGGTTTTCACTAGGGGAAATATTTTAGATGTAAAACTTTTAGATGCAATTGAAAAAGACAAAAATTCCGGAACTTGTATGAAGTCGTATGTACTTCCATAACTCTTATAGAAATAACAAAAATGAAAAGGAAAAAGAGAGATACATGATTTTTATCTTTTAATTTGTTTTCTAGTTTTTTAAGTAAATGAATTTTTCAAATTTAGTGATTATATCTTAAGCGTTTACAAATCAGGTGCCTGTGAAGTGATTCTCATAAACTTTTTGCAACTTGCTATTCTTGAGATACTGATATTGACATCACGTATTTTACAGTAAAGTTAAAAAGCTTTATTGAAAAGTTTGCTATTTCGAGTTTATAAATCCTATGATGGGGATTTTCGTCAAATCCCATTATCAATATGTTCTTGATATGACTAGCTAAGGCGTAATCACTGTTTATAAATGCAGTTGAAATTATATTTTTTTGTTGACTCAGCATGTTTATAAGCATTTAATAATTTTTTACTTATTTCCGCTAAATATCGAAGATGCTCTGTAAAAAATCAATTTTTTAAAAAGTAAAAAACTTTGGTTATAACGTACACATATTTTGTAACTATTTTATTAGAGAATTTTATAGTTTTTTTTTCTTTTTTTTTTTTTCTTTTTACTTTTTACTTTATCCAATGCCTAGTTTCTTTCAAAACAAATATTAATTTCTTCGATTTAAGCAATTGATAAAAGTTTTAAGCCCTCTTCCCTATCAGACTAATAACAAAATCGAGAGAAATTTTCAACCATTTCCGTTAGATATTGTTGTCAAAAAAAAATCAAAGAAAACGTTCCAAAATTCAACGAACCGCACGACAATGAAGATGGCAATAAAAAAAGTTTAATGCTATGATGGCATTTACTTCCCATATATTTCAAGAAAAATAAAAACATGACTTTGAAAGACTGTTTTTAGTTAAAGAAAGGATATTCTTAAAGTCCTTCCTGCAAACAACGTAAGGTTTTTTCCAGAGGTTGAGAGAAAAACTTCTGTCAGAAAGGGTAGATTTTAACTTACGATTGATTTACAATGCGCAAATAAATGACGGAGATGATTTTCCTTTCACATTTTGGTACTTTTAGATTTTTCAAACAAAACAAAAGCTACAAATAGGAGGAATGAAGAAAGCAGATCAAAATGATAACACTTTTAAATTGAAAGTTATTTTTTATTATTTCACCACCTTCGTGTTTTATGAATATTCTCTGGGTTGTAGCAATCTAATTGTTTTTTTGTTTTGTTTTTACTTCTATTCTTTTTATGGTTTAATGATTTTTTTTTATCTTTTTTTTTTTTTTTTGCTGAAACGGAGCGCTATTTAAATAATATCACTATTTCTCTTAGGACCGCTTTTTCCTACGCAAATGACGTAGTTTACTGTAGAACCGCTTTTTTCTACGCAAATGACGCACTTCTGTACCTTTTCTAAAGAACCAGACACCAACGACTGGAGTTTCTAATAGATAATTGAGTTGAGTGTGGTAAATTAATAAAAATAGTTTTTGATAAAAAAAGTTGTAACCATGATCTAAAAATAAAAAAAAAAAATTCTTTTTAAGATTTTTTTACTTCGCAACGACGTGAGACATGCAATTTAATTGCCTACTATTTTTAAAGTTCGAAGTTCTGAATTTTTATGCTTTTATTTTAGTGAGTCATTAATTCCGTTATTAAAAACTATGGTTAGTCCAACAAATTATTATATATTGTCGTTATCAATAACAATTTCACCAACTTTTGTTTATTTACAGCATTAAGACATTTGAAAAAACGTGGAATGAAATGAATTTCTTTTGAATGAAACAAAATTTCCTATTTTAATTATCCAAAATGAGATATTTGCCCCAAGTTGAAATTCAAAGATAAATGCTATTGAAATGCTACTGAAATGATGCGGTTCCTTTCAAAATTGTTAATATAATAACTATGTTACGTTTATTTCATACTAGTATGACAGACAACATCATTAGATACGATACGGGGCAGCATCATTAAATATTCTTAAGCAGAGGGGGAGAAAGTGGATGTTTAACGGAGATAAGTTTTTCTAAATTGAAATAAAAATATGGGTGTATATTTAAGAGGGGGGTTTTGTCGTGATTTGTTTGTTGTTGTTTTTTTTTGGAAAAAAGTTTAAACAATTAATGAATTTAAATTTAATTTTGACCTTTGTTTGAAATAAAATTTATAAATAACCCATCCTAATTAATCTACATTATTGGAAACGTTGTTTTACAGCAACATATAAGTTGCACAAACTATCCTGGGCACTAAGTTTGTCACTTTACTATAAAATCAAACTATTTGTATCTTATTGGTTTTATTTAATACAAGGGGGAAAAAGGCCTCATTATGATTTTCTGTCCTTTCTTCGTTTGAATGGAAGGAATTTTGGATTGGAACTATAGTTTAAAAAGTAAAACATTTATTCAGTTGTTTAAATAGAATTGTTAATGCAAAATGACATAACGATTAATCATGCTTTACGCACTTCCTTGCTACGCTTCAGCTGACGTTCCGATTTTATCAGGTATATTGTGCACTATGGTAAGTTAATCTACCGTTAGCTTAAAATTGAAAGGTTGGCGTGAAATATTTTTCAAAAAGAGCTATTGTTAATATGTTCAAAATGTTTTCCCGTATATTTGCTATTCATTGAAAGAACGCGTAAGCGTACATCATTTTCATCCTTAATGAGATCATAGATTCAGGTTAGTTCTCGTTTTTATTTCAAACCAATGAATTAACTTTTGAATTTTAAACAAACAGAAAAGGGGCTTAAAAGAAGTTAACCTGGTTACGCCGATTGTTCTTTGGGTTCTTGTTTTTTATAAATAAATTGTTATATATATTTGATAATAACTAATACGTCAGTTTTAGTAAGATATTTTGGACGGGACATAAAACGAAGACGCAAAGTATAGTTCACTAGACGGCGAACTCACTGCACTGTTAGAGTGTTTTTGCAGAGACTGAGGATTTGTTTTTTTGCGTAACTATGGTTTGTAAACATACATGATATATGATAGATATAAAAATACTATAATGTTAAGTTAAAAACGAAATTAAGCACGATAAACATCAATATACGACAAAATTAAAATAGAAAAATGTACCATAAATTTTAAAAAGTTCTTGAAAATCATTCCCACAATTGAAAAGTACACAATGAGCGCAAGTTTACGTAATTCCTCTCTGGACTTTTTTAAGTACAACGCAACTTATCATCAACTCTCATAGCAGCTAATTAACGAAAGATATTTTATATTCTCTTTTATTATTCAGCGATTAATTAGTGAATTTAAATGTTTAATTAGTGAACGAGAATTTCTAGTTTCATTAAAGTTTAATTTAAAGTTGTCATAAAACATAAAAAGGTTTAAAACTTGTATTTTATTGCAGTTATTTAGATTTTAGTTACTTTACATTTACATCTTTCATCTAAAAATGAAAAAAATGTCTCACAACTGATCTCTATAAAACACGTTGAAGAAAATTTTTCCATCTTGCATTCTTAACCCCAAAAACATTTTGAGATTCTATTTTAAAGATTTGATTATTTTGACCACTTTGTTAAGTTTCGTTTTGGAGTGCATCGCATTTGTATTTTGAGTGCATTGCATTTGCTGCAGAGACTTTTTTTTTTTTTTTTTTTTTTCCTATTCCGAGCCTTTTTAGCCATTCTTTAAATTTTAATAAATACTCCATTTAAACGTTTATATTTTTTCATTTCTCCTCCATTTTTTCTAATGGGAATTTTTTTTGCAGAAAAAGTTTTTTAAAATCTCTGAATAAAATGAAATTGCAATAACACGATAATGAAATAAACCAATAAAGCGCAGAAGATTCAAATACGTTGTACGTAAATATGACGCAATTGCTTAATTTTTTAATTTATTTTATGCTCGTGAATAATTTGAAACTTCTAATAAATTGGAAATAGGAACTCTATGAAAAATTTTATCAAAAATGTCTTTAAAAACAAATTAATTTTAGAACACTATTTGAAAATGATTTTTTTTTTTCAAATCCTTTTAAAATACTCTTAAGATGTCAAAAAAAATTTAAATTAAATAATGATAAAAAAAAAAAAAAAAAAAAAAAATAGTAAATAAATGATAACACTAGTTTTAAAGCGCTCAAGTAAAATACCGAGGTATGTTTTTTTCGTGTCGCTTTTTGTTTGTTTTTTAATCGCTCTTGCTTCTTTCAATCAATATGAAGTCTGTTGTCGATGTTTATATCCATAAGAACCTCCTTATGTTGCATGTATGAAAAACACTAAAAATATTGCTAACGGATCGTAAGCGAGCTTTTTCGGCCAGTTGTGGAACATCGAGTGAATGGTAACAAATCAGTCTTACAAGCTGTCAAAAAAAAAAGTGCCCAAAAATTCAAAATTTCTTTTTTTTTTTTTTTTTTTAGTTTCGAAGGTTGAATGAAAAATAAAATGAAAATTTTGATTATCTGCAAAATTATTTTGTTTAATTGTCGGATGTTGTTTAAGGATATTAATTTTAAGAGTAAGTTTTTTAATTAAAAAAAAATAAAGATGTCGAAAATAGCTAATTAATAGCTGATTTCTATGAAAAGCGTATTTTAAAATATCAATCTGTGTTTATGTAACAATAATGTATGAAGATTTTCTAATGAAACCACAACGATTGTAAATTCAAAGTTGAAAAATTAACAGTTAAATACAAGAAAAGCATCAATAACTTTTTCGACAACTCGCCTACACTTCACCACTCGCCAACACTTCACCACTCGCCAACACCTTGGAACGCTTGTTTGTTCTAAAATGGTGCTTCAGTTGAATTTTTTTTTTTTCAAAAAAAAAGTTTTTCGCCAAAATTTGTATGTAACAACGCCGTGCGTTAAGGGCGCGTGTTTTTTTTTTTAATAAATTTTTTAATGATTATTCACTGGTCTTTGCTTAAAGGTCGATATTTTCTTTGTAAATAGAATTGTTTTTTTTTTCCTTGCCAGAAAACATTTTTTTTGCACAATAGAAAAAGCTCACCTCCCCCAAAAATAAATTTACTCCCGCTGTTATTTAGAATTTAACAGCGATTGTTTACAAATGTCTCATAACTATTTGTTTAGAAACTGTAGTAATATCTTCCTTCGGTTTCTTTTGAATACGTTTTATCAATCCTCCTATTGTATTAATTCTAACCCTAAAGTATCCCTGTGGCGAAATTGATATTTAAACAGTGAATACGCTGAGTGTGGGGTTGCATTGAATAACTCAAATTAAAAAAGTAAATTCAGGTCAAACTCTTATAGCAGACATTTATTTTATTATACAAAATGAAAAAAGAAAAAAAAAAACGTTTAATAAAAACTAACAATTAGGGATAGGTTTTACCTTTATTTATTTATTTTTTTCATATTAATTATTATTATAAGAAATGCACAACATAAACAAAGCAAGCATGATATATTAGAAAGTCATAGACAACACTTCTCTTTTTATCATTGGACAAACAAATAAAGTGTAGCTAATCGCACCATATTAAGAGTTTTTTTGAGGCGTGCTTTATGAGAGGAAATAAATTGATCGCAGTTATTAATTTAAGAATATTTCGCTCTGAGAAGGCGATGATTAAATAGCGATAAAAAGTGATGCAGGAGAAAAAGCTGTTTGTCATGTTGCAACTCTGAGAATTATAAACTATCAGATTTGTATTAAGATTCATTTTTGTGAACTTTTGTTATTAGACTGTAGTTTTTGTTTGAACTTTGTGTTTGCTTAGAAACTTTACTTATGAAGTAACTTTAGAAACCAACAAAGATAGTGATTAAACAAACTTTTTTAAATTATATGCTAATTGTACAATTTTTACAACTTACAAAATGGATTTAATGTTTTATTAGTCAAAAAACCATTATTGAATTACATTAAGTTTAGAAAAAGATTTGCTGACTAATTTTTCAGGATTGGTAAAATATTCTAAAACTGCAAATTTCTCTTCGTCGACTTAGATGAACGCTTGTAACATACCTGAAAAAAAATAAAAAAAAAAAGATTTTCTTTTTCCTTCGTCATTACGCGTGTGCAAATCATGAGAATGTTTATTTGCGCCGTGGGCAAAAAAATCAAACAAAAAAAAAAACAAAACAATATCAGTTAAAAAATCAATAATGGTTTTCCTTCTCCGAATTTTTTAAAACTATTTTCCTATATTGTTGATGTTTGTAAAAAAGGAAAAGTTGATTTCGTTAAATATTAACTTATTAGAAAGAAGTATCTAAAATGGATTTGTTTGGAAATTTCGATACACAGAAGTGGTCTAATCAAATGTCACCTCCATCAAACTTACAAGCTTCAGGTATATAGTAAGACCCTTAAAATATTTCTTCTTCTTTCGACATTCATTTGGAATATTCAGTTGTAAGGTTTCTGTTCTTAAAGAATTGCTGCATTTGACAAAATTTCTACGAGTGGATTGAAATTCTGATAAACGTTTTTTGGATTTTGATTTTAAAATCTTTATCTACAGGTCGTTGTATTTATAATTCAGCCCCACATTGATATTCATGATTATATTTGAATTATACTTTAGTTAATTTAGAATATGTTTTTAATATTTATGTTTAAAATTTCAGGTTATGAAAAGCATACAGTTTATCGCGAGTCTAAAAAAACAGATTACTTCGAGTATTATATGTCTAACAAAGATGGCGACCCTTGCACCACGCTTTTGTACGGCGCGTTGAGAAACCCATTGCAGTCAATTACTAATTGTTATTTGAAAATTAAAAAGCTGGACGGAAGCAATATCATCACGGGAATGATCGTTGACGATGATTGTGTTGAAATCAATAATGACTTCCTGCAAACTATTAAGCCTCCTGTATCGGAAGAAAAGAATTCTTTAAGAAAAGAAAGTATAAGTATGTATTACTTATTTTTAGATGTGAGATATAAAAATGACATATTTTGCACGCAATCATGCATGGGAGCATGATTGCGAGCAAAACTTATCTATGTTTTCCTATAACTGATCTATGTTTTCCTAGGTTTAGGATTAATTAGCGACTTGGAAACGAGTCTATGGAACAACAAAGGTCAACCGCCGTGGAATAAATCTAAAATTGGTAATGTTTCTTAAACCTCCTATAAACTGAGAAGCAATTTTAAGATCTTTAAAAAAAGACGTGCACTTAAAAATTGTAAAAAAAAAATTTTTTTTTTTCTTTTTTAAATAACGCAATTACTTAAAACTTGTTTCACAAAAAAAAAAAAAGGTCTAACTTTTGGTACTAAAATCGTGAAAGGAAATCTTTTAGCAATACTATTTCTAAAATTAATTTTAAAATGTTAAAGTTTATTTATAAATTTTTCTACTCTAATACTTCTAAATTTAATTTAAGGTTACGCTTATTACAGCATAAGAAGAAATAAACCTGAACTAATTGACGGTATTTTGAAATATCATTTGGCATCCGACCAGGGTCTCTCCATGTACGCATCGTTGAAAGGTGCAAGAAGAGATCCTTTGCGATCAATCGGAAATGTTTATTTGAAAATTGACGATTTCGACGAAATAAAGGGTATAATTGTTGAAAACGATTGGGTAGAAATGATTTAGCGGTGTTTAAATAATTACGCTAATTACATCATTTTCATAAAATGAACAGTAACTTAGTGAATGGAGTAAAGTATAAAGAAATTCAGCATTATCGTGCACAAATTTATTTGGTGTGTATAACGATATACTATTATAGGTTATAATATATATATATATAAATATCTAGTAAAGAACTATAATTATTAAAGCATTTTTTTCGCATTCTTCTTCGTAGAAAGAGTTAGATCAGCAGATTTTTAAAGAGTCCATTTGTGAAAAACCCTTTGTTTGCCGAAAATGCCTGTAATCTATATATGACCTTGATACAAAAGTAAGGATTGGCGAAAAATAAAGAATAATATAAAACTCTTGTATCAGTTTTTTAAAGATAAATTGAATTTTCTAAAGATTACTAAAATAGAATTCTTTATTCTTTTTAAACAGCAAAGGCTTTTGATGACACAAGTTTTTTTTTTCATAAATAATGATTATTTATAACTGTTATAAGATTAAGATTTATGGTTTTAATCGAACAGGATAAACCCAATTTTTTGAAGTTTATTATCATAGAATTCTTTGTGCATTTAAAATAGCAAAAGTTTTAATGAGAAAAGCTTATATTCAAACGTAAATTAGTTATTTAAAACAAATCACTAAAATAAGTTTAACGGTTTTCATCAAACAGCAATTCTGCGCGAAATCTTGAAGGGTTGGAACAAAATAACATCATTTTTTTCTCTAATCTTACAGCTTTTTATGTCTAAATATGTAAATTATTAAATTCGATATATTTCAAATAACAGGCAAAGAAACTTGTAAATGATCCGCTAGAACTGGCGTTTGGTTTTTCAATTCTTTTCGTAAAGAATTGAAAAACCAAACGCCTATTCTCTTTTTTATTTTATTTTTTTTACCTCGGTTTCATTAATTACATTTTCGAAGAATATTTTTCACTAAGCTCTTTAAAAAGCTTGAAGAAAGATTATACTGCGTTAAGTGTGATCGGACGTTTTTTTTTCCTATTCCTCATTTTAGTAAACAAAATAAGCAATTCTTCATAATCAAAAATAGAAAGTTTCTTTTTGTGGGGGAGTAGCGGAGTGAAATGGGCTCAGTCGTTTAACACCATCTTGAATGACTTATAGCAAATCACTGCCATTTGTGACCAAATATTATTCTGCTAAATGAACAACTGTCCAAACTGATGCTATTATAAAGAATAATTGAATTGATTGTTAAAATGCCTAGTCTCATTTTGTCAACTTTGGGTAAAACGAAGTAGTAGTTAGACAACTTTTACAACATCAGGCATATCTTTAACTTACCACTCAAAATGTTTACCATCATTTTAAACCAGTTATTTAAATAAAAATTTGAGTGCTGTACATGTCTAGATTACTATTTTTTTTATTATTAATCGCTATCATTAAATACAGGATAATTAAAGAGATAACGCAAATTGAAATGAGCCCTAAAACTATTGCAATAGTTAAAAGACGCTTTTAGGAAGAAATGGCCGAATAAATTAGAATTATTACGAATTTTTTTAACCTTTAACAAATGAAAGTGAGAATTTTTTTCTCAAATCTTATTGAATTTTACTAAAGTTTTCCCATTAAAGAATACATCAAATCAGCATTTAAAATGGAGTAGAAAATCCGTGCTAAGAGATCTTGTTTGTAATCATATTAACACCTAAATGTGAATCGGATGAAACTTGTTGCTTAATTAATTTAGTTTTAAGCTTGTGGAAAATTGGTAGGATGTATATTGATCAAAATTAGCTTCTATACGCACTCTTTTTAAAATTATTCAAATCATCTGCATACTTAAAAAACCAATTTAATCATGCTATTTGTAAAATTCAAATAATTCAAACCATAGTTAATTTATTTCTAAACAAAAATCAAAAATAGAATTACAGAATGATATCCGAATATATTTTATAAATGTATGTCTATTTATAAATATCAAAATAAATATCAAAATAAATACATAATGAAAAAAAGCATTTTACGAAATGTAAAATACTAAATGTTCACTTAAAAAAAAACCAGTAACAAAAAAAAAAAAAAAAAAAATTTAGTAGATTAACAATTCTTGAACTAAAATTCAAATCATTCATTTTCTTTGTTACTAGAGTTTATTAGAAACCCACTTTGAGTCTGTAACTCAACAAGGGCCACTGCAGACAGCATTCGCTTTTGTTCTTCGTCTGTTGACCCACTATTGTTACTACTTTTAAGTGGTTGACTATTGCAAAGAGAATCAAAATGTAAACCTTTATCATGATAAGGATTTCTTAAATATTTATTTCTGAGCCAATTAACAGCATTTTCATTATCTTGTAATTTTTTTCCAAATAAAGTTGCTCTTTCACCAGAAACTCTATATAAAGGATGCATAGGATGGTGCGGGCACTTTCGATTTGCATGAGTAAAAGAAACATTGCATGATGGGAAAGAACATTGAAAGGGTTTTTCACCAGTATGTAATCGTAGATGAGTTTTAAGTTGTCCACTTTGTTTAAACTTCCGTGTACATCCTGGATAATCACATATGTAAGGCTTAACATTACTGTGAGTAAGTAAGTGTGTATCAAGGGATTTTTTTCTTGGAAAGCTGCGGTGACAGTCAGGGCACTTGTGTCTGTGGATATTATTTAGGTAAAGTTTTTGCAATGTATCAGTACTAGGACGACCTCGTGTTTTTGTTATATCAACAATATCTATAACAAAATTTAAAAGTGAAAATGCAACTTCAAAGGATGAAGAAGACTTTATTTAAAAGCTGTTTTTTTTTAGATATCAACAAATTCATGATAATAAAAATACAACATCTTACTTTTCCTACTAGATGTATCATCGTGTATGCATGGATGCACTGTTATAGAATCTAAAGAAAAATTCAATTTCATGGGCGGAAACCGACTATGACTTCCACTAGCAGCAAAGATAGAATTCAATTCATGAAATGAAGAGACGTGATCTACAAAACATTCTTTGTCAATGAAAGAGTCGCAAGTTATCAAGGGAGAAAGGACAGTATTAGGCTGCGATTGAAATGTTGGTATAAACCAGCGCGAACTATTTTGAGGTTCCTCCATCTTCAAAAATTGGTCCTAACTTTAAATGGATTTAAAAACAAAGGGCACTTTAAATTTCGGCGCTCGTTTAATTTTTTTTAAAAAAAAGGCACATAAAAATGACCAAATCTTAATTTTTACTATCACTAATTTAAAAAAAAATCTTATTTTTTTTCTTTCTAATTTTCTTTAAAAATTAAAATATCTATTTTTTTAATCATTTTTTAAAAAATAAAACATAAAAATTTTTATTGTTAACAATAATCGACATTTAAAAAAACACTCATCCAGTCTGTAAAATATGATGTTTAAAGTGCGTAATTATTTTTCTGAATAGATAACCTCATGTTAAGAAATAACAGGAGCAAATTAAATCTCAATGTTTACACTTTAACCGTCTTTTAAAAGTCATCCCAAATTATTTTCATAAATTAAAACGCACTTTTTATTTTAATATGCAGTTTCCTATAATTGAGCTTAATTTTATTTAAAAATGATCCTGTTTTTTTTTTCAACTTGAATCATATTTTTCACAGATCGTTAGATAAATATTTTAGATAATGGATGATGAGGCAGAAGTTTATAAGATGTGGAAAATTCGAAAGACCATTATGCAGGTAAGACATACATCATAATGTACAATTAGGGGTATCGAAAGAAACTTTTTAAAGGTTTTTTTTTAAATGTATACTATTATAAATATGACAATTTTCAATAAAATTAAACAAAACAAGCAACTCCTTATATACTGTGAAAGTGCCTCAGTGTTATTAAAAAATTGCCTTTCCATTAAAAGCAAAAATGTAATTAAGTCTAGAAACTTCTACCAATTATCAGTGACTCTGAAACCTAGCTCAAATTGTCTTAAAAATTTTAGAAACAATTTAATTTTATATTCATTTTACCTTGCTCAAACAACCTGACTACTTTCCCATTTATTTGCATAAATAAATTTGATAATAAGAATTCTAAGAAAAAATACACAATTTTTAGGTTTTTGTAGAGTTTTAAATACTCTTGAAAATGATACCAAGTTTACTATGTTTTAGTAAGTGGTTCAAAAGCGCAATTTTAATGGAATAAAATCACAATTATAAAAAGCTTTAAAAAAATGCATCTTTTAATTAAGTATTTTGAAATCCAATTTTGTCAAAATGAAACCTAAGCAAAGTTTACTAAATTATCTCAGCACTATCAATATTGATATGAGGGTAATAAAGCAGATATTTAGAAGTTAACTTGTTAAGGGAATTTGTAACTTAAGGTAGAATATCCAAATTAATTATGTTAATAAACTGATCATAATGCATTTTATAAACCATTTATAAGATATTTAAAAATATCTTGACTTTGTATATTTTGTATATATTTTTAAATCTTTCACTGATGCTTTAGTGTAACTGTAGTGTTTGCAATATTTTTACATATGAAAGGTTTTATGGTTAACCAAATAAGTGTGACTTCTTATTGAGTTCACTGTTTAGGGTGGGGTGGACAATTTACTCTATAGTTAGTTGATTTCAATCATACTTAGAAACTCCTCAAAACTAAATTCACAAGTTAACAGGATGAAGTGAACATGATTTTAACCAAATGCCTAATAAAATTACTTTTAATGTTGCAACCTATTTTATGCATAGTTATTTACTTGTTTACTTTGCATACTCACTGTAAAAAATTTTTTTTCTGTACGGAGAATTATTTATACTCTTCAGTTACTCTCAACAAGAATTTGTTCATAAATTACTTGTACAAGGAAGAAATGCAGCAGTTGTTATTATTTATTGCATATTATACATTATTACAATAATTTGAAATTAAAAAAAAAAGCTCAAAGAGAACTCAAAATTGAAAAGTGTAAAGAAAACAGAAAGAATCTTAGCAAATAACTACTATAAAACACTGTCTTAAGTTTACCATAATATATAATAAATAAATACACTTTAATATTTTATAAAAAAACATTGAGAATTTCCGTAATGTACAAGTATAGGAATTTTTTTAAGCTCATTTTTCTTATTAGCTACATTCTCTTTATAAACATTTATAAATTTATTTATTATTTTATATAATATTTATTACTTTTTATATATTTATTATTTTATAAACATGCTTGTAAAGAAAGTGCAGCTAAATGTTAAAATTTAAATTATAGAAAAAGTTAAAGCTAAAGTAAATGTTTTTAACTCCACGCCAAAGACAATGCCTAATGCTTATCTGTAAAGTAGATGTTTGCACCTATGTAATGAGCTTATGTTTCTTTTTACATTTTACCACAATAATAAATATGTAAAAAACATCTTTAACTTTATCTTTTCTTTAGGATATCTGAAATTAAATAGTGAAAAGATACTGACTGGACTAATTATGATATTTAGCTTAAAGTAGTTATATCATGTATTGATATAAAATGCTGTGACCAGTGTTCAATGTTAATATAAAAAACACTGAAATAAATACTCTATGTGACTATTTCTTATTGTGGTTCTTTCATGTGGGTTGACAGATACCCAGAGGATACAAAACTGCTAAGCCAAATTGGATAAATAATAGATGAGGAGCCATGAAGTTGCTATATAAAAATTTTAAGCTTTAATGAAGGTTTTGTATTTCTTCAAGATTTGAAACAAAAGTCAGCATCTGCAATCAAAAATGGAATTTATAAAAATGTTGCTCTTACAGATTACAGCAAAATATGGATATAAGAATGAAATTTAAAAGAAGTCTGTACTTATCAAGTTAATGAAAATAAATGATCAAAAAGTTTTGTTAATGAATTATGCAAGCTTTTTAAAATATTATTAGACAGCAGAACCTTAGATATAATTTTTTGATAAATTGTTATCATAAATTTATAGAAAGATTATTTCAGAGGAAAAATGATTTTTCATCATAAGTATTAATTCAGCTCTCTTCTTTAACATCTGCTGTGCAAATGAAAATTGAAAGACTGTTTTAATGATCTATTATAATGACATCAATCGATGGAGTTGAAGTGGAAATATTTGTTAAACTGTGAACTGTTAAATTGAAAGATGTAATGGGTCATTCCATATGAAATCATCCAGACCATGACACCCTTACGTCTCACTTGCAGCCCATATTAAAGAATTAATAACTGCGAAAATTTTAGTTTAAAAATATACATGGGTTCCGGAGATATTGTCAGTTAAAATAATGCTGACTCACCATCTTAGTGATTATCTGAAGCGACTACAAAGCAACTTTGACATATAGTATCGTCATAATGGCTTGGGAAATTTTCCTAAAATTTGATACCCCAATAGATTTTTACTTGTGGAATCCAAAAAGAGCACCCTCAAGACTCAATTGTCTCAGGAAATGCCTCGTTTATCCAATTTTGTTCAAAATTATTGACTTGTAAATTCATGATTTTTGGAGGTAAAACGAAGGCTGTGGCCCAAAAACCTCATTATTTTACTACAAACTTTACTAAATATCTTTCAGGATGTCCTAAAATCAAAATAATTAGAGTTTAATTTGTCATTTGATGCCATATATATTACCAAAATAAAAATATTTCTTTTTATATTTCAATCTTTTGATCTTTATGATTTTTTTTTTTTTTTTTACAAATATTTTTTGATTTCACTTTATATTTAACTAAAATTTATTTACTTGCCAATTGTTTTGATAAGCCTGCAGCAGTCTTCAATGATGACCTCATCTGAGATCATAGCCCATGTTTTACCAAAAAAAAATGTGTTTCTTGTACTAGGAAGTTCTCTTCTGTTTATACATTAATTAGGGATCCTTTTTCTATTATTGCTCAACCTTTTTTGGACTCTTTTGGGAGTGCAAGTTTTCAACCCTTTATTGCATGATTTTTTTTTTTTTTTTGTGAAAAGATCATGGGAAAAGTAATTTAAAAAATGTTTTTGAAACTAAATTAAACATGTACTTGCAGTATGTAATATTATTACAACAATATGAAATGGTTTGCTCTAAGTTTATATGGGATTTTAGTCAGGTTTTTGAGTTTGTTGCAAATTTGCAACTATATGAAACGAAGAATTAAAAGTTTGAAAACCTAACACTTAATTTTTAAAAATTTAGTTATTATATTCTCTAGATAACTGTTAAAACCTCATGAAAATTTAAGCATATATTTGCACTTTCAATATTTTGATATGTGTACAATAATCTAAATTAAAAAACTCTAAAAAAGAAATTACTAGTTCTTTTTGTATACGTTTAGTCAAAAAAAAAAAACTCGAAAAAGTATTTTCCTAAGATTTTAAAGTATAAAAGAAAAATTTGATTGGTTATTATTTTGTGAAGAAAGGCTATAGTTTGTAACATTCAATCATTTTGTAAATTCTAAGTACCCTCATAAATTGTGCCTTTTCTTTAAGTATATAGCTTTTTTGGATTTCCAAAAAAAAATCTTGTAAACCAATGATAACATTTCCTGACACATTTGAGTTGTTGTTAAGTATGGAAAAAAAAATGTTTAAAACAAAATATGAAAATTATATATAAAATTTCTAATAGATGTGTCATGATAGAAGATACCTGGTTACGCAAGATGAGTTAGATCAGACGTTGGAACAATTTGTGGAGCAATTTGGTGATAGACCCAGGTTTTGTGACTTTTTTTTCTATGTAGAAAATAATAATAATAATAATAATAATAATAATAATAATAATAATAATAATAATAATAATAATAATAATAATAATAATAATAATAATAATAATAATAATAATAATAATAATAATAATAATAATAATAATAATAATAATAGTAATAGTAATATATATCATAATCATTTACAAAAAATATAAATAACTCTTTAACTCCGCAATATATAAAGAGGTTTTACATGTTTTGTGAAGAAAGGCTATAGTTTGTAACATTCAATCATTTTGTAAATTCTAAGTACCCTCATAAATTGTGCCTTTTTTTTAAGTATATAGCAGTTTTGGATTTCCAAAAAAAAATCAAGTTTAGAATAAAAACTTCAATTTGTTTTTAAATTTAGATGAAAGTAAGTTTCTGCCATGCACACACTTCATTCTTTTTTTTTAGTAATAGAATTCAATATGGTTATTTGGATGATATGGCTTTTCAGCTTTATATTCTAAAGAATTTTTATTCATGTTCTTTAAAAATAATTTTGTTTAAATATGAAAATTCTTAAATAATAGTTTAATGAAGCTTTAAGATATTAAGTTCTACCACAACCTTTTTATATCACAGTTGTAAAAACTACACTTTAGGAGCCACTTCTAAAAGACCTATATTTTCTAAAAGATTGTAATTTTTAAAAAAATTATTTAATTTATGAGATTTTTTACTGAACATTTATACAACGTGTTCAGAAAGGTTGAGTACTCTTTCTTTTTGAAATTACTGATTTGGGTGGATAGTGATGTGAAATTCATGGAAATTTAGTACTGATGGAGCAATTCAGTCTGTGTGCCATCAGAGCTGAAGAAATAAAGAGATGTGTCTGACAATAAATAAATAAAAAAATATTCATAAGTGAAGCATTTAAATTAAGAAAATTGACTCTATATTTGATTTTAAAGCATGGCTTATATCAAATTCAACTAGTGCAAGAATTTAAAGCTGACTATTTTCACAGATTGAATTTAACAACATTTATACTTCAGCAGTTTGATAATTTTGTCTTTTATCATGACATTTTATTTAGTGATGAACTTCCACTTAAGCAGTCATGTAAATAAACAAAAATTGTTGTTGCTGGTCAATAGGAAATCCCAAACAGAAACATGAATTGCTGATACATAGTCTAAGTTAACGGTTTTGGTTGAAATGTTAATCAAAGGAATAATCTGCCCTTTCTTTGAAGATTGTAGAGGTCAAGCACAAACTGTGAATGCAGAACAATACTGCACAATAATTTCAAATTATTTAGCTTAATCTTTGCAACACTTTCTTGGCTTTAATAGGAGAACATGGTTTCAACAAAATGTTGCCACTTGTCACATCAAGTAAAGAACTGATGTTAACTGTCCACCAAACAATCCTGATCTAAGTCCTTTGAACCATTTTTTTGGGGGATTTTTGAAAGAAAGTCTGTACAAAAGTAAACTGAGGACATCAACTCAGCTAAAGCAAAATATCATAGCAGAAATGGCTTCAGTATCTTAGGGTTCATGCTAATGCGTTTCAAAGATTAATAATGAAAGAAAAAAACTTTTTAGATGTTTGTTTTTTTTTTTTTTACTTTATTTTGTTATTTAATTTATTATTTTAAAACAACATCTAAAATTTCTGGAAACCTTGTTTTTTTAAATACTTTAAATGGCCTATAAAAAAAAGTTCATAAAAGTAAAATGTTTACAATTTGAATATTTACTACCCTAAAGATCTCCCTTTGTTTAGTATATTAATTATCTTGAACAATCACGTTTTTTTATCTAACTTTTTTTTTTTTTATTCAGGCAAAATTTTTTGGATATATTTCTTTTGACAAAGCCTCATGAAAGAATGTGGCATGATGGGATAGATTACTTCATGCCTAATAGATTTTATTATTATTATTATTTCTTACTGGGATTCCATAATAAATCTGAAGTTTGAAAGTTTGTTAGTAAACTTTCTGCAGCCAAAATATATTTTTCATAATTTTCATACTTTTCATACCTAAAAGAATTGTGCTGAGAAATTTTTTATTCAGTCATATTTTAAAATTTTTTGGAATGGTCTAATTATCATATTTTAAAATTCTTTGGAATGGCTTATATTGTAATACTTGTACTTAGAGTTGGCTGAAAGTTTGTTTAAAATTGATGTCAATAAACATCATTTCTGTCTTCTGCAAATGATAACCCAAAATTGTTTATCATTTACAGAAGATTGAAACTGTATTTTAAATGCACTTGAGCACAATTAGTTATATCAGCTCATAAAGCTATATTAGTTCAGTACAGTTATCTTTCTGTATAAAACGCTAGAAACAGCCTCTAAGATGTAACACAACTATAATATTAGATAAAACAGCCTCTAAAATGTAACACAACTATAATATTAGATAAAACAGCCTCTAAAATGTAACACAACTATAATATTAGATAAAACAGCCTCTAAAATGTAACACAACTATAATATTAGATAAAACAGTCTCTAAAATGTAACACAACTATAATATTAGATAAAACAGCTTCTAAAATGTAACACAACTATAATATTAGATAAAACAGCCTCTAAAATGTAACACAACTATAATATTAGATAAAACAGCCTCTAAAATGTAACACAACTATAATATTAGATAAAACAGCCTCTAAAATGTAACACAACTATAATATTAGATAAAATGTAAGAGCTGTGCCTCTAAAATGTAAGAGCTGTGTAGTAAAGGAGCTTATTGTTCTATTTATCTACTTCTATTTATCTTATATAAAAAATCCATATTCAGTTTAAAATCAAAAAGAATATTTTTTTAAAATTAAAAAAAAATTTAAATGCAAAAACACCAACATTATTGTTATTTTTTTTTTTTATTTTTCAAATTGACTATATTATATTTGTTTGATTATAGTGAGGGTCATCCATCACGAGGAGACATATCAGTTCTTGTAGCTCACAATGATGATCCTACAGGTAACTTTTTTATTCATGTTCTATTTGCTATTTGTTTTTCTTTTAATTTCATTTTTAAATATGTTGATTATTTGCTAACTAAAAATTTGGCCATCCGAAGATTGAGGATTAGAAATAGACTCTCAACTAAAAACGAGGAAATGATGTTTATTACCAACAATTTAGGCTAAAATTTTTAAGGCTAAATAAGCTTCAAACTTTATTCAGAGATTATGCACCTAACAAAGATTTTTTTAATTTTCCAAGGTTCAAGGTTGTTGCTTTCTTGTAGCAAACTCAATTGCAATTACAAACATGCTCATTAAAAATTAAAATCCCTTTTAAACCATCATAAAAATAAAAAAAAAAGAACTAAATTATATTTATAAAAATTGAAAGCAATCACATTAAAAAATGATCTTAAAATCTTAAAAGTCATGGATCCTAAAGAAATTTTGCTTCTCAATGGAATTAAACAATTAATGAACTACTAAATTTAATCATACTACGTCATTATTATTATCATTATTATTATTATTATTATTATTATTATTATTATTATTATTATTATTATTATTATTATTATTATTATTATTATTATTATTATTATTATTATTATTATTATTGTTATTGTTATTGTTATTGTTATTGTTAGTAGTAGTAGTAGTAGCAGCAGCAGCAGCAGCAGCAGCAGCAGCAGCAGCAGCAGCAGCAGCAGCAGCAGCAGCAGCAGCAGCAGCAGCAGCAGCAGCAGCAGCAGTAGTAGTAGTAGTAGTAATAGTAATAGTAGTAGTAGTATTATTACTATATATTATTGCGGTGTGACTTGCATTTGTCATTAGACAATTTTAAGTCATGCTGCAATACAGTGCAGAGCACTGTCAACTCATTGTTTTGCATCTCTGCAACCACCTTGGTTTGCTGCAGCCAAATTGCTGCATCAGACATGTCATTATATTTTTTAAAAAGGTTTGAAAGTTTCAAAGATGACTCCATCACATACCCATTTATTGATGACTCCATCACATCACAAGCCATTTATTTGGTCATATAAAGAAATTACATAACGTCACTTTTTTCTACCATTTTTCATGATTGCTTCTGCATAATTTGATTATAAATTAAGTTAGTAATGCAAAAGTTTCTTTTTAAAAAAAAAAAAATAGAGTCTGATTAACTTAACTTGCTGACTTAAAACAAAAGATTATAAATAAAAAAATGGTTGATTTGTCTTGTCTTGTAATTACAAACAAAAAAGAATTTAAAATTAAAAATTATTGGTTTAATTAGATTTGTATCAATATTTTGTTATCCTGCTCTCTATTTTCACTACAGATTTAACTTTCTGTAAAACATTTCAAGACATGTACCTAACACGTCTTAATTTTTTGTTCTTCACCAAAAGCCATCATTTAGAAAACACTTGTTTGTTTTAGATCAGATGTTTGTATTTTTCCCTGAAGAAGAAAAAGTTGGAATAAAAACCATCAAGCAGTAATTTAGTTTTTCTCTTCTTTAACAAATCAATGTTATCTATTAAATTTTATTTAGTAAAATTTAGCTTTTTAAACAGAAAATGTCCCCTTTTATAATTGTATTTATTGATGTATTTAACATTAAATTGCATATCACTTCCCTTTAAAATGTGACAGCAATAAAATTTGAATTTTTCATCATAAAAAAGTTTTATTTACAGGCATTCATCAGCCAAGCTTTGAACAATTTCCTTTTTGGTTAAAGTTATTTACATGACACTGAGTTTTAGTGATCATTATTAAAAAACAATAGTGATGCTTTGTTTTACGACTTGATAATCATAAAAAGAAAAAAACAGACAACAAGAAAAACACATACAAGAAACTAAAAATAATAAATATATAAATCAATAAATTCAAGAAACCAAATTGGCTTAAAGCAAAAATGAAAATAAATAAATAAATAAAAACCTGAACATAAGCAAGTCCCATACCTATCCCACCTAAAATTATTGTGTTATCTTTTATGAACTTTGTAAGCATGCCAGGTCACTAACACACACAAAAATTTATTTAATAAAGCAGTCAAGTTAGGGTGATCAATAACAACTTTTAGAAAGTTTTGAAAAAAAAAAACTTTTTAACTTAGAATGAATTTTTCCCTCAGACAATAAAAGTTGTAACTATACACAGTTGTAAAGAATTTAACATAAAATCTTAAATCAGAAAGTTAAAAAAAAAAAGAATTAAAACTGTTGAAAGATTTTCTCCCTACCATTTGCAAATTTGTGTGCACTTTAAATTTGCAATTCTGGCAGTCCTTTAGATTTTCAATCTTGTTCAAAAGTATTTCTTTCCAGCTTCAGCAAACATTTTTTTTCTTATTACTTCGCTAAGATTACATAGTAACTTTCCTGTAATCTTCTTGGAAGTTAGTGAATCACAAACAGGCTGAATTGAAGATGCTATTTCACCTTCAAGGTGTTAAAGTGTTACTCAAACCAGATAGTTGTAAAACAGTAGTGTTAAAAGACCATCTGAAATTTAATGGTACCAAGTCATTATCTAGAGATTTGTGCAAGATGTTATTTGTTTTCATATAGGTACTGTACACGTATGCAAGAGGAAGGTATTAACAGAGCAATTATTGTGGTACAAACTGGCATGACACCATCTGCTAAACAGGTTTCATATACATGTAGCTTATAGGGTAAGTCCGGGAGAGTTTTCCATGTTTTAGAGTTTTGTGCTTCATTAACCAAATGCGACAAGAATTCCCCCCCTTTATTTTCAGTGCTTATGTTAAAGCCAGTTTTAGTGAGCTTGTTTTGTTGTTAAGTGTTTTACAATTAATACAGAGTTTTTTATTTTCTGAACCTCGTTTTATATTTAAACATTTTTACTTATAAAAAAATATTTTGATAGTTAATTGTTCTAAAAAGCAAGTTTTAAATTAGATTATGATTTACACACATATTAGCAAATACTATATTTGATGTTGTTTTCAGAGAAAGTGTTTCATTAAGTTTGTAACTTCAATTTAGGAGAGTTTGCTATACCTATATATGAGAGTTTGCTATATATGTATATAAGTGAATGTGGGAGTTACCATTTTGTAACGCCTTTAACTGTTTGTTTTTTTTTCTACTGTTAGCAGTATTAAAATAAATCCCTTGAATTATGTGGTTAAAATGACAATGTCATGATATTTGTTATTACCTTGCTTATTACCCACTTCTGATTGCCAGTGGTTAAGTGATCTAACCACTCATGAGATCCCTTTGTTATGACGCAATGACTTTTTTTCCAACCCAATAGTTATGTAAAGATTATGCAATCTCTCCTAGACTTACCCAACGTGTAGTTATCTAAAAGTATGACAATCTCTCCCGGATATGTTGTATAAATTAAGATAAATTGAGCAATTTAAGATTTTGTTTTAAAAGCACCAATTTTGTTTTCAAATTATTTATTATTTACTTTTTTTTAAGGCACTTGTAGATATGGCACCAAAATACATTCTTGAGCAATTTCTAGAAGCAGAGTTACTTATTAATGTAACTGAGCATAGTGTAAGATTTTTTCATTTTTTTTCATTTTTTCTCTCACATTAGATGTTTTAATCTATGTTAAGAATTTAAGATTATTTTTCGTTAGCTTGTTCCTGAACATGTTGTTCTGAATCCTGAAGAAAAGGCTGAACTCCTTGCCAGATATAAGTTGAAGGATCACCAGTTACCCAGAATTCAACAAGGTGACACAATTGCAAGATATTTTGGATTGAAACGAGGCCAGGTATTATTATAAAAGCAATTTCTTTCTTTTTAAAGATGTTTGAAGCTTATTATGCTTCCTAGGTTTTATTCCTAGAAATCGGCTTCTTAAAGGAAAAAGAAACTATTTATAAGCAAAATAACATGAATTACTTTTTTTCTAATCTCATGGATTAACCAACATGAATTATTTTTCTTTTAATCACACGGATTAAATAGGCATGAATTAAACTGAGGAGAATAGACCTAGAGCAGTTTTTTTCAATTTTTTAATCAGTAAAAGAGGATAAAGTTGATCAGTTATAATAATAATTATAAACACTATTTATGTAGTTTTCTTTTTTATATTTATAATAAAAGGTATGTAATTATGTTTACATATACCTGAAATAATGCGCTTAAAATAATCAAGTTCTTACAATGTACAAACTTTTTCATGTTCGTTTAAGTTGCTTTTCGTTTTTTTGTTCGAGGGCACAGAGTTTGAAAACAAACATAGTTCGCGTTTTTTCAATATTTTGAAAAAATCAATGAGTTCTATTTTTTAAAAAGGTTGTCTTGAGAGATTTGCCTATATAATAAGCTTTTTGTACCTCAGAGAAAAATAGCTGTTGCCTTCGCAAAGAACATTAAATCCGTTCAAACCACAAGTTAAGTTTGAGCTCATTCAATGAGATTTACTTTTGGTGATTCGGTGTTTTGGTGAAATGTCTTTAATGTGATCAATAAAGCGAGCTGAAGCACAAATTAAAAAGGATTTTAGTTTTTTCTCAGTTTATGCCTCGTGGTAAAAATCCATTCCTCAAATGTAGCAAATTCTCGACTTAAAGTTACTTTTATGATGAAGTTATGATAAAGTTACTTTAAAATTCTCTTTGCTAATTTTTTTTTTTGCTTATTTTTCTATTTGATAAATTAAAATTCTTTAGGTGATTTCTTCATCAATGATCTTTCTATGTAGTATTTTTTTAGGTTGTCAAAATAATCCGACCTAGTGTAACTGCTGGTCGTTACGTAACGTATCGTATTGTTCAATAAAGATCTGGCATTAAACATCAATTAAAGTCGATTCCAACAAACGATAATATACTGATATTACCAGGTGTCTTTCACAACGACATCAACGTATTGCACTTCAGCTTTTTACTCAAACATCTGATCAAGTCAATAGAATTGTCGTTTAAGTCAATATTGAAGTCAAGAGAACTGTAGTTTGCATAGGAACCTGTAGACTTTCATTATTTGTCAAACACGATGTTCACAATTAAGTCTGTCTTATTTACTTTTTTTTTTCAAGTGCGCTGCTGTAACGCATGCCATAAAATACTATTGATACTAAAATATTTTAACATAAGCAGCGAGTTAAATGTAAGTGTAGGGTGCATTAAGACAAACTTTACTTTTGATAGTTTTGTAACTTTCAAACAAATTTTAGGGAGTGGTCATGAGGTGAATAATTTTATTTTCTATTCTTTCAAAATAATATTTGTAAGTTTAATTAAAGATGTAAAAACTCAATCAAAGCACAAGAAATTAAAACATTGCTAAATCTATCAACTGTTAAGGTGGCTTCACAGGAAATGTTTTTTTTTTAGTAAAATAACTTAAATCTGTTCTAAAATCAGTTTTATAAATTCAATTTAATGAAAATAACAATAAAATATAAATGCTTATTGAAAAAAAAAAAAAAAGAGGACTTTATTTATAAAAAACGCATAAAAAAGCATATATTTATTTATTTTTCAAAACACGATTAAACCAGAATGGCTAATTAAAACAACTCGCAACTTTGCAATATTATTATCTGATATATGAGGTAGAGGATGAACTAAGATCAATATATAAAAACAAAAACATTTCTTTTAAGTCCCTAAAAACTGAAAATTGACTAATTTTTAGGGGGTAGGGTTCAAAAAAAGACTTAGCAATCAATAAATATTCATTCAATTATCAAGATTCTAGTTCATTCTCTACATATATATGTATTGGACAATTAGGGAAAATTTGAAGGTCTAAGCATTTTTTAATGTTGAGATATCGTGTTTTGAGTTTATAAATTATGTTAAAATCTTCATTTTTAGATATAAGGCAAATAAGTTAAAAAAGTTTTAAAAACATCCCTTTTTGTTGCTATTTTTTGATAATTGTTCTTGATCTTTATCAATCCAACCTTTCCTAATTCCTCTCAACTCTTTTCTTCTTTTTTTTTTTTTTTGGTTGTCCTTTTTTCACCATATTCTGTAACCGCTTTCGGTCTTTTTTTACTGAACTGGTTATTGTATTTTTTCCAAAGTCTAGATTTAAATGTTTAAATACACGATAAATACCAGATGAACCTTCATTAAAAGAAAGAACTGCTGAGTTTACTCCCATTTCAAGAACATCTGTCTTTACATAAACATTTTTAGGACATCGGGACCAGATGATATTATTTAGTCCTTCATTACAATTTTGAGTTTGCCCATGAAGACATTTTTTCAATAAACTGTCATTACTCAATTCATCAAAGTCTTTCTTAATAATTTCATAAATCCATTCAGGCAAGTTTAATTTACGAGAATAGTTTTCATCTGCATCTGCATTACTACTTATATTGTCAAAAGCATTTACAGTTAAACATGACATGTTCATAAGTCGTGAAAAATTAACCATTGGTTGGTGTCCTCTTCCAATTTCACGGAATCCAATTACCATTCTCAGGTTAACATCAAACATGTTTCTACCTTTTTTATCATTTTTAACAATGTTTGAAGTAAAATTACTGTATGTAAAAGAACATTGTGCATTTGTACATGTTAAAATAAGTTTATGGGAGAAACCCATTCTGCTAGAATAATCATCTGTGATGTTAACTTTACTTTTACAATCAGGACATGCACTAACCAAATCAAATAACTGTTTGATAAAAATAAAATTAACAAGAAGAAAATAATCATTTGTGTTGGCATTACTTGTATCTTCGACATCAAACTTTAACTTTTTAGAACTGATACATGAAACATTTTCAGACAAGTTACCAGTTACATTCGTATCTTTAATACATTTGGTGTGCTTGTTACCACTAAATTTTCTCTTCTTAGATCTTGAAGTATTCTTATAATTACCCATTATATATTTAATTTATTAATCTAAAAAAATATTTCAAGTAAACATTGTATCAACACAACTTGTGTTAGTATAATGGTTTTGTCACAAGAAGTAATTAAATGATCGTGAAATGATGCAATTTTAATAAGTGGAACGGTTTTATTTTTAAAACTGAACATGGTTAGCCTCTAAAATAAATCTTTTATAATTGCAGAACACGAAAACATACCAAAAGAGTGGTTAAACAAAAGTTTTCATACTGCTTTTTTCCGTTGCTATAGGCGTTGCTAAGGAAGCTACTTTATATCATACCTGCAAAATGCAAAATTGTTGCTAAAAAAATTAAAATTATTAAAAAATAATTGTACCATCATTTTCAGCATTGTTAAAAGTCTCAAAAATCATGTTTTTCAATTTTTTTTTTTTTTTTTTTGATTTTACACCTTTTATTTCCTGTGAAGCCACCTTAAATCTATTTTAAAAAAAAGAAAATTCTCCATTTGCTACAGAAATAGCTTTTGTAAAAATTATACTTTTATATCCAATTTCGGATAAATACAAATGTTACGATGGATGAAAAATAAAACTCACGGAAATGTCCCTCCCACTCCACTCAGTTCTTTTACAAGATTGTTTGGAATGGGAAAAAAACACTTCGATTAGAGATCGGCAGATTTTGGAGTATAGATCGTACTTGCAGCAGGCCAAGCTGTATAAAAAGAAGATAAAAAAGTCTTCATTAAAAGAATTAGATTCCATTTGTTCAAGAGTCAGGCACCAATCCCAAAGTTTTGGATTGGTTCTAAAATTTTGAAGAAAGAGATTAGTTTATTTGAAGCCAACCGGGACAAAGCCGAATATCAAATATCTTCAATATTTTAACTATAAAACCAAGAAATTAAACTGTGCAGTATGGATTATCACACTTATTTCATTTCTTGGCTCTATTATTAAAATATTGAGTAGAAAAAATTGGTAACCTGGGAAATATCTACATAGCGACAACATAAATAGCACACTTTCATGACCAGTTGGTTTTACTTTTTGATACTAACTTTTTTGTATTTACACCAATTGCTGTTATTTTTTATAGCATCAACAATGCTATAAAAAATAACAGCAATTTTTTTGAACGGAAATACTCATTTAACATTTATAACTGTCAAAATTTAATGCCTTGAGCATTTAAGCGGTCGTGTTTACCTTTTGGCGGTCATTTTAAATATTTTTAACCCATCTTCGAGCTATTTTAGAATTTTTCAACCCTAGATCTCGAAATACCTGTATTTTGTCCTCGAAAGACGTCTGTTTTTATAGATTTTTTTTGTTTGTTTGCTAAATGAATTACAAGAATATCCTTTAAATACTGAATAGAATGATTATCTTTTGATATAATAAAGAATTTTTAAAATGACCGCCAAAAAAATTAAGATTAATTATGATATTTATAAAGATTTAAGCACCTAATAGCAACTTTCTTTTTAACTCCAACTGGTCACGATAAAAGATAAACGGCAATGAAAGTTAAGGTTTAGTGCTACATACCTAACTGATGTGGCCCCTTTTAAGCTTGCTAAGCTACTTTTTGTTTACTCAACATTATCAGCAAATGCTAGAGAAATATTTAAGCTTAATGGCATCATAAAAACGGATTCTGCTCAGATTTTGCAATTTCTTTCAACAAACGAGTCACTATGACTTTCCTAAAACACACACACACACACAATCAGATACGAATTCACCACGGTCACGGAAACAAACATAAAAAAAGAACTTAAATTCACCACGGTCTATCACCCAAGTTTAATAAGGTGCATGTGACCAAGATTAAATATACATGTTACACAATTTAATTTGATAGGAGAACAGTCTCATTTTTATCCGAATACTAGTTCATGTTCAATACAAAAATTTTAAAATGCAGGAAAATTTTAAAATCTTAGAAACAGATTTCATAAGCTTAAAAACCGTTAAAACTTTAATGCACTTCGCAGAAGTTCTAGTTGGTGCAGAGAGTGATTTCTAACGCCCATCTCCAGAATGACTCTGGCTACACTACAATCCTCATAACTGATTCTTGTCAAATACGTCCTAAAACTAAAAATTTTTTCTTTATCCAAAAGAAAGTTTTGCTTTACGAGTTTTAAAAACTTAAGGAACCAAAAAATTTGTACATTCTCTCAAAAGAAAATTTAGAGTTTTATAGGAGAAATTGGGGACATTTCAAAAACATGTCTGCCTGACAGTGTTGAATATTTTAAATGCAACAATAATTATTCCATCGTATTTTTTTGAATGTAAACATTATTTAAGAGATTTCTCCGTTGGTTTTCATTGAATTCTCCTGCATATATTAATTGCCAGTAGATGCTAAGTTTGTTTAACCAGTCAGACGCGTTGAAACAACAAGAGCTGATTGACTATGGATGTTTATAGATAATCAAATAGCCTGATGATAATTCCAACAACCAAGTGCAAATCCATGATTGGCAAATTTGTTCAAAACTTCAAACCTGACTCATAAAAAACTTAAGAAGATAAGCTTTTTGAGTAGAAAAGCTTTTGTTTTATCTATTCGCTTTGGATATTTAATATACACATAGAGATCTTTAGATAGCTACTGCCTCCATCAATGTCTATTTTGATCATATCTTTATCAAAGGTCACGTTGATCAACGGTGTGTCCAATCAATCCAGCTACGTCATACACTAATTGAGGCTGAGCTTTTCCTTTTTGTTCATCGTCATTTAATATACCAAACTCTATAGTTTTAGAACTGTAGAAAAATTCAAGTGGTTTGTCACATTGACTTAACTTTTCAACTAAAATTGATTCAATTTTTTTGCGACCTTGTCCTAGTTCGGAAAAAGTAGCTTCTATGTGATCTGCTTCAATAAAAGCTCTAAAGTAAATTGACCTCTGATAAATTTCCATTAAAGAAACAGGATTGGAACAGTAACGTGCTTTTAATTTTTTAGAATGGACATTTTTTGTAACAGTCAAGTCACTCACTCTTGCTGCTAAAATTGTTTTTGATCCTCCATCTTTAAATGCTACACACTTTTTTGATCACACCAGAAGCGATAACTTTTTTAAAACGGATTACTTGGCTTATGTCTAATTATTTTCCTTGGGTTTTGTTATTTGGATACTGTGCCACAAGGTAATGAGAAATCTTATGCTACTACTGGAGGTCTTAATGGGAAGGACCAACCTTAGCTGATCTTCGGCTTTTTCCTATTGTTTTCAAATGAGTAACTTCACAAATAAGGAAACAGCATAAAGGATTTGATCTTGTCAGAGTTGTAAGAGTTGTAACTATGGAAAAATCAAAAGCGCCGGGTTATTTTCTCTCCTTTTTCAATTTCCAAAAGACATTGTCTGCATCTTGCAAAAATTGCAGAAGGCAAATGTTCTTCATTAGGATCGTAGTCCTCAACGAAGTCCGAATTCTTGCAATAGGATATAACTGATACCATAAGTTTAATTGAAATACAAAAAAAGAAAAAATAGATTTTTAAGAAGAAATTGAACTTAGCACATTTATCTAATTTTGTTATTTTTTTTTAAATCTGATTTGTGTTTTTGTTAAAAAAGTTAACTACTGTTTTTGTAAACTTTAAATGATTTTTTTTATTCAAAAAATAATTTCGTGAATGAACAATTTTCAGGTTTCTAAGATTTTTTTTAAAACTCTAAAGATGGTCGTAATTTTCTCGAACTTCGTCATAAAAAAATCTAAAAGCCAGTACAAAAATTTTTTTGACGCTATTGGATATTCCATGGGCTATTCAAAAGCGTATAAAATACAAAAAACTTCAAAACACTGTTTTTTGTAATTACTCAAGTTTTTTTACTAATTGCAAGCAACACTGATACGCCTTTGATTTTATTTCCGTGTTATCCGCACTACCAAGCACTCAGTATTTTCCGAACCGGACCTAACTGCGATTCCCGAAAACCAACCACAAAACCCTCAAGAGGTTGTCTGATTTTGTAAAGAAAACGCAGACTTTGTGGTTCTGATTTTTCTTTTTGGTTTGAAGCCGATGTTTTTGGTAGAAAGACGAACATTGATTTTCAGTATCAAAATTTTTTATATCCTACACTAGTGATTTGTTTTTTACAATATTTAAATGAAAAAATTATTAAAAGAATTATTTACACTTAGAAAAAAAAATTACAAAAGTATCTCAATATTTATATATGATATTTATATTGAGAAAAGAATTTCTCAAATTTCATCTTATATTAAAAATGTTACGAACAATAAAAAAAAGCTTCAAAAGTATTTCCAGTAAAAATAAAAATTTTTTTTGTTTTTAAAAAATAATAATAACAAAAATAATAACAAAAATAATAACAAAAATAGATCGTATTATTGAAATAAAAACAAAATTTGCAAACTTTTCTCCTAAAATCGGTCGTCAAACATTTGATAAGTGTTCACGATGTGTATCGTACACTACACATTTTACAGCAAATTTAAAAGTTATCTAATGGGCCATCTTCATCTTCCATATATGGGTCTTGATAAAGGGGATTTGACATAGAGGTTGCGCCAGTCTTTTTACTGGCGGGGACGGTAAACGCATCGTCGACAAACATGTTTGTATCAAGTTCACCCATCGAGAACTCGCCGAGTGGTTGCGCGTCGTAAATGGGGTTAGATAAACCCTCCGGTTTTTGTTTTAAAGACACGCCCTTCGGCTCTCTAAAAACGAAGCCAACAACTTAAAAACAAATTTTCATTTCGCGATTATAAAAATTGATATTGAAAACTAAAATGACAACAGGTCTGATATATCAAAATCTGTTCCCTGTTCATTTTTTTACGAAACCAAAAAGAAAGAAAAATACTTTTTTGTTTCTTCGGGTTGCTTCGTTGGGTCATAAAACACTGAGAACAACTGCAATTTTGTTTCCCGCTTTTTCTTTGTTATGATGTAAGCAACCAAAACCACAATCAGCAAAAGCACCAGTCCACCAATCACACTGGCAGCTATCATTCCTGTGCCTTTACTATTTTCTCCTAATCTTTTACCGGTGTTTCCACATCCGTCTTCATCTGAATTATCACGGCATTCCCTAATTCCATTGCAACGTGCAGTGCGAGGGATACATTGACCGGTGCTTTTGCATCTGAATTGATCAGGCTTGCACGGAATTTGACTAGAGAAATTGCGAGAACTGTTGGTCAAACAATCTGGATTTAAAACGATATCATCGATGGCTATATCACTTTCATAAGATTTTCCAACGACACCTGTACAAGTAGAAATTAAGTTATCAAAATTTTAATCTTATATCATAGTGTTTATGCAGAAAACAGGAAAAAAATAAAAAATCAGTAAAACTTAAACCTTCAAACACAATTCTGAAAGGACTGTATTCTGTCGAAAGGTTTAAAACGAATTCTGTCCAAACGTCACCATAGTCTCCAGTGGCAGATTTCTTGAACTCCAAGCCGTTTTCTCTCAGTAAATAAATGTTGAGATCTTTTACGTGCTTTCCTGTCATGTGATAGAAAAATCGTAACGTGCAGTTTCCGCCTCTTTGAGCTTGTATTGGTACGCTTATTAATCGAGCTTTATCTCCTTCCTTGCGACCTGTTGCTTCAATGTACATGTAGCGGCCTATAAATTCAAGCAACAGTTTAAAATCCGTCCAACTTTTTTTAAGAATCAAAAAGTCATTAGTTATAAAACATTTTTAACAGAGTTGGTATATTAAACAATTTACCTTCACTTGTTCCTCGAGTGTGGTCTCTTGTTGGTCCGGTGTTAAATGAGGGAGTCCATCCACTGTTTAAGGTCCAGTCAAAGTTGTCGGAACTGTCTTGTGTGAAGTTACAGGGATCACTGTTAGGATCAATGTTTGGATCGACGATGTTTTCAAAGTCACATCCAATATATCCAAAGCATGCCTCATCAACTGTTTCATCAGAAGAATCACCACAGTCATCAACCAAGTTACAGACTTTATCGGATGCCACACAGCGATCATTACTACAACTACGCAAGGAAGAAAAATTGGTAAAAAATATTCAGAAATTATTTATAAAAATAATAATTTTTAAGAAAGTTAATATTATTGACACAAGTAATAAAACGAAATAGTTTACATAAATTTTCCTGGATCATTTCCTGTACATAGAGGTGGGTGGCCACAATTTCTAAAGGTGATTTCATCAAAAGCTATGTCGCCTAGAACACCACCACCAACAGAAGCAGAGATATTTATATAGAACGGTACATATCGACGTCCAATAGAAATACGCGTTTTTACCCATTTATTTCCTTGGTCTCCTGAATATTTATAAAATTAGCATTATATCTTTGAAAAAGTATGAGCACAGAGAAAAAGAAAAAAGAATTATGACGTTTTTTACCGTGTACTTCCAACAAGGTTGTAGCAGCAGGTTCATCCATAGGAGGATCTGCATCAACAAGATACACACTAAGTAGCCCAATATCAGAACCGAACATGTGATAATAAAATTCCAAAATGCATTCAGAGTATGCAGCTCCATATACAGGTGATGAAAGGACAGCTTCTTTGTTCCGCGTTTTACCTGACACCTCCAAATACGCGTAAAAGCCTTAAAGAAAAAACTTATATTCATTTAAAGAAAAAACTTAACTACTTTAAAAAACTTAATAACTTTGAAAAAATTTTTGTCTTCAAAATAATTTTTTCGTCTTGTGTTTGTAAATACAACAGTTTTTTAACTACCTTCCTTTAAACCACGTGCATCAGTGGATGGACCTGTGTTTGATGTCGGAGTGCTGCCGCTATTCAGTAAAAAGTCATATGTATCATAGTAAGCATTCTTCCAAGGATTAAATCCGAACTCAAAACCTTGTGGATAACCACAAGTGGTGTTATCTTCATCAGTACCACCAGGGCAATCTTCGTAAAAATCGCATACTAAGTTTCGTGCAATACAGACCCCATTCAATCGACACTGGAAATTGGGCAGACATGGATCTACAGGTGGCACGGTAGGTCCACCTGAATACAAAATACAGAATGACAGAAATCTCAAAATGGCAGAAAGCAGAAAACTTCAAAATACATTTAAAAGATTTAAATGTTTTCATGAAAGAAAATATTAACCTGGCAAGGCTTTGTTGTTAAATATGCATCCAGGGCTAAACATAATATCATCAATAGCAATATCTCCCAGGTACGATGCGCCCATCACTGCTGTAAAAATAACTTGGAAGTCTTGAGCACTATTTAGATCAGCTTTGCCTTTTAACCATTTGTCTCCTTGGTCACCAGATTTCTCCCACACTGTCTTCTCTGGAACTCCTGCAAAAGAAAAAACTCTTTTCTTAATAAAAGTGCATGATATAAAAATGAAACATTTTAATTTTTTTTTTTTTTTTTTTTTTAAAATCTTAAAAAATTTTTAAAAAATATCATCTTATAGTCCCATATTAAAATATCCCATATACTACTCTATATAATCTCTAATGTTACACTTTCCATTTTTAATTGATGATAAACCTTAAAATTAAAACCCAAACATTGTATTTACATACAACTTTTTAAATTATCCTTAACACAATCAGTAAATACGAACTTTAGGACTAAATGTTTTAAGATAATGAAAAATAACTTCCACTTGCCATATTGAGTAGCAGTTGATACTGATAAGGTTCCAATATGTTTACCATACATGTGGTACCAAAAAGATACAAAGCATTTTGATGCACCTCCTGACTGAGTAGCTGCTATGGTACTACTAGCTAACTGTGCAGTTTCATTTACACTTCTAACTGATGCTTCAATGAATGCATATTTACCTAAAACAAAACAAATTAAGCAAAATACAATAACTACAATAATTAACAAAATGACAATAAAAAAATAAAATAATCAAAGTTGTCGGAACTGTCACATTGTCCACTTTGAATGTTCCTTATCTCTTTTTTACATGAAGATCTCAGAAACTGACAACTCTGATTTCATGGTAAATTAAGATTTTTGTGTCAAACATGGAAACCATTGTTAGAATGATTCACAAGTATTTACACGTGTTAACAAAAAAACATTGATTTTCTTAAAATACTACAATATAAATCATCATTTACTGGAATGACTTTAAAAAATTCAACTGAAAGTTTCTTAGTAATTAGTTAACTATTTCCTGATTTTGTGCAACTGTAAAAAATGTGACAAAGTTGGTTTCAGAACTTTTTATTAGATTTCCTTTCAAATGCAGAAAAACATTCAAAGCACAATGGGTGCAAAATACAGAAAAACATTCAAAGCACAATGGGGTGCAAAAATAATTCCTACTTTAATGGAAAAAAAAAAAAAAAAGTTACCATGCTCTTCTCTTAGAGTATGATCAGTTTTTGGGCCAGTACCAGATGATGATGTTTTTCCACTTTGAATGTCAAAATCAAAATCGTCACTCTTTAACTGTACAAAATCATATAAGCCAGATTCGAAATCAAGTCTAAAAAAAACAATCATAAAATTTAGTTTTTTTCAAAATGACTGAAATTAATTTTTGAATTTAGGAAATTATCAAAATTGTTAGCTTTTACTTTTTATTTGGATACAGAAATAAAATTTTACTTACATTTTTTTAAATAAAAAAAATCACAGAGCCAAATAAAAGAGCAGCTACCTCTTATAACCTTTGCACATTGTTGCATCTTCATCAGACCCATCACAACAGTGGGTTTCTAAATCACAAAGTGAATCAATTGATATACACTGTTTTGTTTGGGTGCATTGGAATTGGTCACTGTTGCAGGACAAGGGGGCAGCAGGCTCAGCACAATCAAAGCTCCAATCATCAATTGCAGCATCTGTCTGTGTTCCAAAATAGTGAATACCTTCAAATACAATCTAAGGTAACAAGGATTTTAATATTTCATTTATCTATTTTAACAAGATGTCTAACTTATACACCAAAAAGAATATTATATAAATAACATAAATATTCAAACAGTAAACCAAGTAATCGAGTTAATCTTTCTTTTAAACTAAAAAAAATATACCCTGAAATTTTTAGGACATGGTGGCAGCTCAACTGTTGCTTGTTTCCATGCATCACCAGTAGATTGAGAGCTTAACCACAACTCTGTATCTTTTCCAGCTTTACGATACAGTATCTGCAAACGAGCGTCGTTCCTTCCAACAACTTTGTAATGATACATATTATACCAAAATGAAAATGAACATTTATATGCCCCTTTGTAGTACATGGGACTTACATAATGTGCATTAGGAAAATTAGAGCCTTTGGTTTGGTCTGCTTCCATGTACAAATAATATCCTGTACAAAATGAAAAACATACTTCAAAAACATGCCACAAGAAAATTCTTTTGTGTTAAAAAAAATTGCAAAATGTAAACCCAAAAAAAAAGCAAAAAGTAAACCCAAATAATGAAAAATGAACCTTAAATGAAGCTTTATGATAATAAAGCTAATTTTTCAAAACACTTAAATGAAAAGAACTTTACACAAAAAAACTTGTAAAACGTTATTTGTTTGTTTAATCATCCATTTTTTTGTGCAACTTTTCAATTTTTTCGTGAAAATTTACTCCATTTTAATTATAAATTATTTTAATTTTGTTTTACAATAAAAGCAGAGTATATATACACACTACAACAGTTTTAATAAAACTTTATCACTAACCCTCTGGTGTTCCTTTAGTATGGTCAAATGGTGGCCCAGTTCCATTACTAGGTGTTTTTCCTTGATGCACTTTCCAGTCCATAGTATCACCAAAGTAAGCATTGAACCAATTACATCCATCGCCATTCTCAAAGTCACATTGTGATGGACAAGATTTTTCATCAGCATTATTTTTGCAGTGGCTTACAAAGTCACAAAATTGTGAGGCCGGAATGCATTGTCCATCTCCACAGCTAAAAATACATAAAATTTGATAGAAAACTGTTTGAAAATCAAAAACTTGTAAGTAATCTGAAAAATAAACTCACGCAAACTGTCCACTTTGACATCCAGGAGGAGGAGAAGGTGTAACAAAACTTGGATCAAGAGTGGCTTTGTTATCTGGATTACAACCAATGGTAAATGAAATATCATCAATAGCTATATCACCTAAATAATCGGCCCCACGGCGTCCCTCAATAACAACTTGAAAATTTTTTGTACTCAGAATATCAATACTGGCACCCAACCAAATATCACCTTGATTACCTAAGGTTGAAACATTTCTTTTTTAAATAATTATCTGAAAAAAGTTTTTTTTATCATTTCAAATCATTTTAACTCAACAGCAAAAAAAAAAAGATTAATTTAAAGAAGTATAGTTGTTAACATAAATATATTTACCTTTCTTTCTCCATAAAAGTTGCATAGCTGAAACAGCTGCTGTTGATGTTTTTAGCCATACACTAAGAGTATCAATATTATCACCAAACATATGATAAAAAAATCTCATTGTACAAGTTCCATTTGAAGGTAGGAAAATAGTACTTAACAAACGTGCTGTGTCATTTGGCTTGCGAGGATATGAGGTTTCAATAAATAAATATTGACCAAGCATGGTTCCTACAAAATAAAACTCATAAAATAAAACATTTTCAACCTCATTTTTTTATCATTGTATTTTTTTAAAAAGTTACTCAACATAAGTTATAAACATCTCAAGCATGCACATATAAGCTGAAGTAAAGTACATCCCATTTTCATTTTCATTTTAAACCATTTATAAAATCTAAATCAACAAGCATAAATTAAGATTAAAAAAATTAATAAAAAAAAAAAAATAATAAAATAAAGAAACCTTTAGTATGATCAGTTCCTGGACCAGTATCTGATGAGGAAGTGGCTCCTTTTGTCAAAGTCCAATCGAAATCATCATCTTTATCTTGATACCAGTTACAAGTATCAAACTCAAAATTACAGCGTTCTTTAAAATTAGCACATATGGCTGGTTTTTCATCACTGCTATCTCCACAATCATTTGTATAATCGCACATCTACATAAAAATACACCAAATTGATTTTTTGATTATAAAATTTTTTGATTTTAATTCTTTGATTATAATCTTTTTTATTAGTTTTATGACTAACAGTTTTTATAACATTTTGAAATCTTTAAATGCAAGTGCATCTTGACTTACAGTGAGTAGATTATTAACAGCAACTTACTTGGTGAGGGTCGATGCAAACTCCGTTATCACATCTAGTCTGCATTCTGTTGCAAACGCCAGTTTTTATAGGGAATTCACAGTTCTTAAAAACAATGTCATCATAGGCAGAGTATACATACTGAGCTTGGAATGACAGGGACCAACCTAAAGATAATTTCATAATTACATTATAGGTTCAGAAGTAGGAACTCAAATCAAAGCCATCTTAAATTTTACATCACAAAAAAGCCATTTTATATCTTATATCACGACGGCTTATTTACTGTGAACCTTTGATGGTTGCATAATTTAAGGTTTTTAAACCTCGCTAAACAATGAAAAAACATTTAAAACAAAGTTTATAAGTTTTACAAAAAAGTTGTTTGCTTTTTAAAAACTGAAAAATAAGAAACTTGTTTTCATAGTAAAACAAAAATCTAAATATAAAACTAAACCATGTTGATGATCAATGTCGCTTAAACAAGCAAAACTTTCAACTTTAGGATAAAATAATTTATCAGTGTATATAATACACATATAATACATATATAATACACTGCATATGATACACGTACAGTGTATATAATACACATGTACAGTATTTTATTTTAAAGTTAAAAGTTTTGTTTTTTCAAGCATTCTTTTCTAACAACCCAATTAACTTTGCTATCAGTACAATAAAAAATCTCATAAAAATATCATTAAATCCTTTCTTGTATAGTGACGGAGTCGCTAAGAATCGCTAAGAGCTCATTAAGTGGTTGTTCAATTAGCTTCTAATAAAACATACATTTCGCAAGCATAGTTTGACCATAATAAAACAATTGAACTAATCTGTAAGCTCATCGTGACAAGCTTTTAAGATCATATCTACAATATTTTTCAGATCACTTTCAATTTGCAAAACTATGTTAAAAGATAAATATCCTTAAAAAAAAAAAAAAGAAGAAAAATGACATCACTACTTAATTCGCATGTAGAACCAGATATATAAGATAAATTATAGATGAAAAAAGTAAACTTAAAATAAAAAATCTGTTCTTTTAGTTTTCATTTTAAAATTCAATTGCAACTTCGGGTTTTGAAGACAATAAAACCTGAAATTCATGTCTTTACTTGCATATTTTTAGCCATTGTCACAATTTTCACACATAAACAGATCAAATTCTGGTTTTAAGATCTTTAGCTGTTCACTATATTCCACTTGACAATTGTTTGAATGAAGAGTGTAGTATCTTTGGTTTTTGGAAACTTCACATGTAATTCGACAACTGAAACAGTTGCTACACTACAAAATACTTTGAGAACCAGTTAAACACTTTGTCAATTTAGGTCTTCTGATAAGTTCAAATTTATTTATCATTCATAAATACAAAAGTTTCAGTTTGCAGTTTTCTAATTCATAACTCAAGACCTTCTGATGTTAAAGTTATATGTTTACCATTTTTAGACTTTGAATCATAAGTTGAGGAGCAGCGTAAACATATTTATTAAGCATTTTGCAAAAGAAACAACTTTAATTCAAAATTAAAAAATTAAGAACTAGATTATATTAAATTAGAGAAATCATAGATGAATTAAAAATTAGTCTTTGCAAAAAACAGAGTAAATAAGCAGTTGAGGCCTGTGTAAGATGGCATTGGCTATTATGAAAATAAGAAATTAACACCCAGAATAGTAAATAATCAAAAGAACTTACCTTCAGGCCTTTGACCAACTCCAAAGCTAGCAGTTTTCCAGGAATCACTGCGACTAACATATTTTGCCCAAACTCGAGAAGCTACATTCTTAGAATCAACATCCTGGTTATGATACACTACAAGATAGTTTGATCTATTACTATAATAACTAAATTCTAAGACACAGTTAGGACCTGTCTTTGCTAAAGTTGGACTATTGTACTTTGATAAAACAGTTGATGTACTACCACTTCCAGGAACAAGTAGTGCAAAGAAACCTACATATATAAAAAGAACTTATAGAATAACAGTAGTAGATGACATTACTAATAGTAGCAAAAGTAGATCACATCATAATTAGAGCAATCCTAGAAAAGTTATTGAAGTTCTATTACCAGTTGTTGAATTTTTTGTTTTATCAAAGGATGGTCCTCCTTCACTCTTTGGTTGAGATCGACTGAATTTAAGATCACCAATACTTGCATCTGTGTATCCACAATTATCTTTTTCAAAATCACATGGTCCTAAGCAAAAAATGGTTTAAATCAATTTCACATAAGTAGCAATAAAAAAAAAGAACATCACAGGGATAAATTTTTCAGATAAAAGTATTGAACTTTTGAACATGGGAACAACAATTTTTAACTTATTACAGAATAATTGCTACAACACATATTAATTGTTACAATTGCACAAGTTTTTTTTTTCAAATCTTGTTTTTTTACTAGAAACACTTTGTAAGATTTAAAAAATTCTCTGATGGTCAATTTTTTGAGGATATTTTTTGATTTCTTATTAAACAAAAAACTCTAACTGTATTTAGTGATTAATTTAACAAAGCTACCCTTGAAAATTTTTTTTCTTTTAACATGAAATAAAACATTTTCATAATGAAAACGTACCACAATTTTGTTCATCTTGACCATCTGAACATTCATTTCTGTAATCACAAACAAACTCTTTTTTAATGCATTTTTTATCTTTCATGCAGTAAAAATAATTAGACGAGCATGGTGCTGTTGTTGGAATAGTAGGTTTTGTTGGGACGGCTGTTGGTAATGATCCGAAAAAAGGTGAACATAAACCATCAAATGATATATCATCAATAGCAATGTCCCCTGAGTAGCCACTTCCTATTTCTGCTTCAATAATGACCTAAATAAAAACAAAACTTCTATTGTGTTGAAAAATTAACATCCATTAATAAACATTATTAATGAGGAAACATAAGGAAAGAAGACATGAGTTCAAATAAAAATACTTAAATGGCCATGACAATTTTAATCCAACCTGCTAAATCACAACACAAAGTAATATTAAAGATTTTATGTTAGTCCAATTTTTGATTTACCTGGAATGGCAAAGCGCTGGACAATCCTATACTTGTTCGCACCCAGAAGTTACCTGCTGGTACTGAACGTGTCCATAAAGTTGTTTCTGAACAGTTAATACATTGCCTAGTCTTTATGCGAAGCACTCCAATATGTTTACCCAACATATGATAATAGAAACGTATATTACAGTTAGTTGTGGAACTTATTGCTCCAGATGAAATGCGAGCTTTGTCACCAGGTTGACGTGGATAAGAGGCTTCAGCATAAATATAATAGCCTAAAAATTAAAATAAATAGTTATTAGTTATCAAAATTATTCCAGCAATTTACCAAAAAATGCTTTTTGCTGATAAAACTGCTCTTCACTGTTTTTCTTTAACAAACAACTTGTTGTAAGATTATGTAATCATTATGTAATTATTATGTTGTAAGTGATATGTATATAACAACTTGTTGTAAGTGTGATTATGCCTTAGTAAAGTTGAACAATATAAAAATAAAAATTAATATTTCATTACATCCAATAAAATGTTTGCTTTGAAAAATCATGAATGCTTAATCAAGATTCATAATCTTAAAATAAGAGCATTTAAAAAGTGAAAAAATTTAAGGAACCTGAAAAATTTTAAAAATAAATCACCTACCAGATGTTGTTCCAGTTGTATGATCAAATAATGGACCAGTACCATCAGAATCAGTCAAACCTTTTGTTCGTGTGAAATCAAACTGATCATCTTTTAAGTTTTGCCACTGACAAAAACTGCTTTCAAAATTACATCTAAAATATGCAACAATCAATAAAACTCTGGTTGCTCTTAAAACATGAAACCATTAAGTTAAAATTATATTTATTAAATTATATATAAATATTAAATACTATAATTAAATATTTCAAATATTTTGCTAGACACAATTTACTGCACCTATATGGATAGAATCTTATAGGACAGTTGTTCTCATCACTACCATCCCCACAATCATCTGTAAAATCACACAGGCGTGAATAGGGAATACATGCTCGTGTTTGGGCACATAAGAAACTGTAGTCAGTATAACACCAAGTAGAAGGCTTTGGTAGAGCGCAATTTTGCAATGAAATATCATCAATAGCAATATCACCAGTAAAACTGAATGATCTTTCTGCAGTGAATCTGATGTTAAAGGGCGATGTTCTTCGATTAATGTAAACAATTGCTTGCTGCCACTTATTTCCTAAAGTAAATATAAATGAAAGTAAAACATTTGTAATAAAATGATATTAACAAAAATAACAATTAAAAAAACAACTGTTTTTTAATTATAATGCATAAAAGACCTTGGTCTCCATACATATCCCAAACTCTTGTTAATCTAAACCCACTGACAACTAACACTGACAATTCTCCTATGCTAGTGCCATACATATGATACCAGAAGTTTAAAACACAAGTTGATGATGCTTGCTTTATTTGTGGGCTGTTAAATGATGCTAGGTCCAATGAGGAACCTTGTGAAGCTTCTACATAGAGGTAGTAGCCAAGAATTGTCCCTAAACAAGAAACCTCATGATGAACAACAAAATGCTAAAAATGTAACTCTAGACTATCACTTTTCCTCTTTATGGTGTTACCTTTTGTATGGTCAGTAGTTGGACCTGTATTTGCAGTTGACGTACTTCCTGCCTGTCTTCTCCAGTTAAATAAACCTCTAGTACTATTTGTCCACCCACACACACCTATAACATAGTTATGTTGCATCAAATCTAATTTTATTTTTAAAAAAAATTACAGAAGTTCTACTTTAATTTTAAAGACTATATACCAGTTTCAAAGTCGCAACCATCGCAACCTTCCTCATCAGAGTTGTCTGTTGGGTCTTTTCCTTGAGCACAGTCAGGATAAAAATCACATACTTTGTCACTAGAAATGCATGTATTATCCTTACATTTTCTCAGACAGGGCAAAGGAGCAGGGGGTGGTGCTGGTGCTAAAATACATTAAATAGCAAACATAAATACTAATGTTCTAAACACTAGATATTCAGAAAAAAAAACCTAGTTGCCCTGCTAGTCTATTTTTTTTTTGAAGTAAAAAAAAATTATAACTTGATAATCTTAAATGATATACTTTCAATACTAAATAAATTTTGATAAAAAATAAATAAAAACACAATGCAATAAAAAGTTACCAAAAACTACTTACGCGCACACTGTCCTAATGTAACATTAAGATCATCCAGTGCAATGTCTGATTGGTATGTAAACCCTGAGCCAACCTCGCCTTCGAATACAATCTAGAATTTTAAAAATAATTTAAATTAATCAAATTATGCAGACCAAAAATATGCATGAACAAAATTTATTATATTGTACCTGGAAATCATATGAGCTGGTAATATTAGCTTGACCAAAGAACCATTTATCATCTAAATTGCCTTCTTTTACAAATATAGGATATGAATAAAAACTGGTTTTTGAGTAAGGTGTCCTGTATCTAAAACAAGAAGCATCAATAGCACAAAATATTGTTAAAAAAAGGAAATAAAGAAAAGAAAAGAAAACTAAAAGCTAATATAAGCCTATTATATTTGGTTTTCTTTTTTTTTTTTTTTTTTTTTCATTTTTTCTTTAAGAAATTTTCATAGCAATATCTTTATTGCTATAATGAGAAAATGTTAAAAAAGAAATGAAATTAGATAAAGAAGCTAAAAACGAAATTAAAAAAAAAAAGCATCAAAACAATTTTGGTTCTATTTGAACCAAAGGAATTTTGTTCTCATCGATGTTTTATGGCGTGTTATTTTATGGCGTGTTATTTTATGGCGTTTTATTTTATGGCGTTTTATTTTATGGCATTTTATTTTATGGCGTTTTATTTTATGGCGTTTTATTTTATGGCGTTTTATTTTATGGCGTTTTATTTTATGGCGTTTTATTTCATGGCGTTTTATTTTATGGCATTTTTTTTTTGTATTCATATAACTAAAGTTAACAAATAAAACTTTTGTCTGCTTACTTTGTCCTCACTCTTAATGCTCCTGCTCCAGTTCCAAACATGTGATACCAAAACTCTACACACCATTTATAATTAGGATTAACTTTAAACTTTTCGCTCAAGAAGCGAGAGATGTCACCTCTCTCAGCAGGCCATGATGATTCCATATACAGGTACTGACCTAAAAAAAAACGATACTTCACAGTATTGGTAAAGAAAAATTTGAAACCAATAAGCTGAAAATCTTGTGACATTTTGAATTTTTGAACTTAATGTCTTTTTTTTTTTTTTTTTTTAATGATTTGAACTTAAAAATTTACAAAGAAAAGTAACAATAACAACAACAAAAAAATCAACTTTTTTACCTGTAGCTAAACCTGTTGTGTGATCTTCTGTCGGTCCAGTGTTATGGCTGGGTGTTGGCCCACTGTATACCAACCAATCAATTTTATTGTTAGGATCATTTTCATACCCACATGCATTTCCATCTTCAAAATCACAATCACCAACCGGTACACATGGACCATTATGAAATATTAAATCATCAACTGCAATATCGGAAAAGTAATCTCCTCCACGAATTGCTTCCAAAATGATCTAATTATTAGTTACAACAAATATGAAAATCTTTTAAAATGGATACAATTTTTTTTTTATTCACTGGGTTTCTTATTAGCACCAGTCAACTTTAAAGATTTTTAAAAAAGACAACTTTTTTAATTTTTTCCCTAAATATTGATTATTTACTGATCATTCTTTATGTGTAAAGAATGATCAGTAAATGATTAATATACAGGGAAAAATAAGTAAATACTGGTTTCTATGGAGGTAGAGAAAATTATTTAAAAGGTTTTCCCAGAACTTGGATTAAAATTATTTTTTTTTACATTTAGGGCCTTTTTTTTATTTAAGTGTGTTTCTACTGAATCAAAAATAGTGAAAGAATCTTCAATAATTGACACTTTACTTCTCCATAAATATGTTGGTAGATTCAATTACAATCTACTAAAACTGTGCATTCTTTAAACTTAACTGACATGTAAATATAAAACTATATTACCTCAAAAATATTTGACCAAAAAGAAAAAAAATTTTTTTTTTTAAATGTTATATGTATATTTTGACTTATCAACAGGTGTATACAATAGTAAATTACTTTAAACAGTTTTTCACTTGATAGGTTTTTGAACATTGAAAAACCTCCTACCTTCCATTCTTGAATTGGTTCTTTAATATTTACAGTGGCTCTAACCCATTCATCTCCTTGCTCACCAGAAAGGGTCCAAAGGGGTAATGCATCGATATTCCTTCCACGCCGAATGAAAACATTTAGAGTTCCAATACCTGAACCTTTCATGTGATAGAAAAATTCAAAACATCCACCATCTGTTGGAGCTCTACTAAATGACTCTATGCGAGCTTTGTCTCCTGGTTGGCGAGGCCATGACCCCTCAATGAATAAGTATTTACCTTTAAAAATATATATATACAAATACAGTAATTGATGTAAAACTATGAATAGAAAACAAAAAAAAAAAAAAAAAAAAAATTGAATTGGCACTAAATAATAAATAAAAAATAGACCTTTAACTTGTTGTACCCAAAATAGAACTTTTTACAGTGGGCTTAAAAATTAACTATTTATCATTTTATATTTGTTTATTGAAAATACATGTATTTACAACACATAAACAAACCTGAAGCAGTTCCATATGTGTGATCTGCTTTTGGACCAGTATCCCATGTTGTTGTATTACCAAACCCAATTGACCAATCAAAGTTATCTGATGCATCCTGGGTCCAACCACACAAGTCATTGTTTTCAAAGTCACAGAACCCTTTTGAAAAAGAATTTTTAGAATATTAATAACAGAAAAGAAAAAGAAAAAAATACAGAAGAAAAAATTTGAAGGATTTGTTTCCTCTAATTGCAAATTTTTGTTATTAAATTGTTCTAAAAATTCATCATTAAATTTTTAAATTAATGATTATTCGTTAAAGTAAATGTAATACATAAAATTATGCAAACTGATTCAAAAACTCAAAAAAATCATTCTAAATGAGAAAAAAAAAATTATAAAAATTTACTCTGAGGTGGACAAGATCCATTGAAAAATTTTATGTCATCTAAGGATATGTCACCTTGATAACCTGGCCCACGCATACCTTGGAACACAACCTATTAAAAATATTACTCATTATGAAACAAAAGTTGCAAAGAAAAAAAAAAAAAAAAACATAAAGAAAATCATGTATTTTGAAACGGAGTTTTCTATTGAGAAAGTTAATTAAACCTGAAATTTTCCATTTGGTACAACAAATTGCCCATACAACCAATCATTAACCATGGCTCCTTTTTTTATCCATATAGGATTTGCAGGTAAATTTGCTGCTGTCTTGTGGAAAACGCTTAAACTGCCAACATGCTGCCCGTACATATGATACCAAAAGCTTACACACACCTGAGAGCTTGTTAATGGAAAGTCAATGACTGGTGAAATTAAGTTGGCAGTATCATTCTCTTTATTAAATGATGTTTCAATGTAAATATAATAACCTAAAAATAGAAATCATAATCATATAGGCTCAAAACTTTGATTTTACTTTAAAATTAAAAAGGTATGTTGACATAAAAATTAAAAAAGTATGTTGACATAAAAATTAGTCAGATTAGAAGATCAAAATTAAAATTAAAACCAAAGTTAAATTTCTTAACTTTTATTTTCATTTTAATTTAACACTTTTCTCTCTTAAAAAGTTATGTAATTATCATTTAATTTATATTTTTCTCAAAATATACATTTAATTTACATTTAATACACGTATGAATGTTTAACTTATTGTCTATATCATTGTTGTATATGTTATTGTTACATAATGTTGTATATATTGTTGCATATACTATGTTGTAAATATTATTGTTGCATATATTTGTTGTATGTATTATGTTGTATATATCAGTTGTGTATATATATATATTATATATATATTATTGTTGTATATACTATGTTGTATATATTGTTGTTAAACAAATTTTTCTTAAGTAACCAAAAATAGTAAAAAGTTTAACACACCTTTGTCGTTACCAAGTGTATGATCAGTGGAAGGCCCAGTTCCCCAACTTCCTGTTTCTCCTCTATGTCGTGACCAATCAAAGCTATCAGTTCCATTCACATTTGAAAATTGACAAAAACCAGTCTCAAATGTACAATCATAAATTGATGGTGGTGATTCTGTTGTTGGAGGAACAGTTGGGGGAAAGTCTGTGGGATTGTTTAGTGAGAAGTAGCATCGAACTCCACTAGTGGTTGAGCTATCATAACAACAACCTAGTTTTCCACACTCTATTTTAGAAATAGATGCAAAACCACACTGTGAACGCAAAGTAATAGGAACAGCTTCACAATTTGAAGGGTGTTGGAAACATTTGGGAACATTTACTATAGAATCGTCATAACAGCAACCGTAAGAAATTGTGCAGGTGGCTGCAGTGACAGAGCCAGGTCCACACGCAACACGTGCTGCAGGTTTTACTGATGAGCATGTACCAACACAGTTTCCACTTAAAATCTCAAGGTCATCTATGGCAATATCCCCAGTATAAGAACTACCATGAACTGCTTCTATTACCACAGAAAAGGCATATTGAGAATGAAGGCCAACTTCACCTTGTATCCACTGATCACCTTGGTCACCCTAAAAGTAAAATGTAAAACAATCTTTATCTTTTAAATTTTGCTGGCTTCTTTTATTGTTCAATGTGAAAATAAGATAAAAGCACCAAAAAAATATGAAGAGCTTATACTTGTATGGTTTTGATGAGATAAGGAGCACCAGAGACTGTTTTAAGATAGAAGTTTAGCGAACCTATACCACTACCCAACATATGGTACCAAAATGACAAACAATTTCCTTTTGTTGCTGGGAAAACTTCACTGCTGAGCTGGGCACGTGAACCAGGTGGAATGCCAGACGCTTCAATGAATGCATAAGTACCTTTAAGAAAGTCAAAAACAAATCTTCATAAAACAATCTTCAACAGACTTGAATACGATTTTGCAACAAAAGAAATTTATTTCTTAGTTTTAATCTTTTAAAAACAATAAAAAATTATATTTCTAAAATGTTACCAAGTGCAGTTCCTTTAGTATGATCAACCGTGGGTCCAGTTGACCATGATGGGGTAGCTCCACTATTAAGTATCCAGTCAAAATCATCAAAACCACTGACATTTCTTTTATTGGGTACTTGATCCCACCCACAAAAACTTTGAGATTCAAAGTCACATGACCCTGTACAAAGATTTTTAAACATGATTTTACTTTTAGCAAGAAAAAAAAAACAACAGCTTGTGCATCATTAAAAATGATTTCTTTTCTAGAGTAAGATATAAAAAATATTTTTGGAAATGTTTTGTTTTCATGCTTCCTACTGAGTGGAGAAACTTTTACACAAAAAAAAATACCATAGAAAGTGTTAAATCTTAGAAAAGATCACCAAGCTAAAAAATGTTTTTCTCCAATCTTTTGCTTGATACACCTCAAGGTAACACAGCTTTAGTTTATTGACTTTGTTAGCTATATGTATGCTCATTACACAGTCTTTATTATTATGTGATAAAGTTGTTATGGTAATTAAGTTGTTATGGTAACCTAACTTTTGATACTGTACAATTTTCTTTTGTTTACTCAAAATATTTTTTTTTGGTTTCAAATTAACTAATCATAAATCATATTTAAGACATCTTGAAGTTGAGTTGATGATATGAAATTCAAGATGTCTAAAATAGTCTGCCTTCAGAGTTAAATAAGAAATTATTGGAATCAAATTTGGTGAGGTTTGAAAAAGACAAGAATGAAAGAAAGTATACAAAGGTTGTTAACAGTTTAGACCAAATAAACAAAATGTCAACACAACAGAATTAGACAGATCTTGAATCCTGGACAGATTTAGGTGCTAGTGATAGTGGTTAAAGTAATCTTTCGGAAAAAGCTGAATCTTCCAAATTCAACAAGGCAAATATACAGTATAAAAAAATATTGAAAATGCACTAAAAAAAAACAGGAACGCAAGACTTTAACAACTTGTTAAATGTAACTGCTGAAAAAGGAGAATGGTTGTACTGAGAAATTAGAGACTTCTTTAATCATTAGATATCAACAAGTATTAAGCTGGCTCCAGCACTATAATTAAAAGATACACAAGGAGTTCATCCTAGAAAACTAAAGTTGATAAAGCAAAAAGATTGTCGACTAAACAATTAGTTAAGGAGTTAAGAGTAATCAGGTTGGAGTTCTGAAAAATGAGAAAAGAGAAGTCAAACTAGTGGTTTTTGCACAGACCAATGGAATAAAGATGGTGCTTGATGAATATACTAATTTTGTAATACAAGAAAGTAAGCTAGTGCAGTCACACAACTACAGTAGCATTTTATTAAACTTAGCTTAGACAAACCTCTTTATATTAGATGCTTACATCCCTTGATTATTTACTACAGGAAAGTTTAAGAGAACAGAAAGCTTTTTTAAGTAATTTTCAAAAGGTTGCCAAACATAAGTAACAAAATGGAGTAGCCAATGATGGAATGATGTAATGTAATGTGATGTAATGCAGTGTAATGTAATGTGATGTAATGTAATGTGATGTAATGCAGTGTAATGTAATGTATATTGTTATGAATAGAACAATATATACATATATGTATATAATGAAAAAATTACAACCATGTATGGTACTTAAAGTTTCATTCCTAGTGGCAATCATCAGCCATGAAATACAAATCAAGTTTTAAAAAAATATTTCTGTTTTGTATTTCATAGCTGATGATTGCTGCTAGGAATGAAACTTGAACTATCTACATATCTGTAACTTTTTCATGTGTGTATGTGTGTGTGTGCGTGTACACACACACACACACACACAAGCATATAACAAAACTATTATTCAATTTAAAAAAACCAATATCAGTGTACCAGGAGCAGGACAAGGATAATCTTCAACCCATATATCATCAATAGCAATATCACCTTGGAAACTGCTACCAACAACTCCTTCTATGTATAACTGAAAAAAAAAAGAAAATATAATAAAAGTAAAAAAATCATAGAAGGAAAAAAACAATCAAAAATCTTATACTAACAAAAAAAGTGGAATAAAAAATTACATTATATGAGACAAGACTTTTGATTGTTACTCTTCCATGCCTCCAAACATTGCCTTGATCACTTGTTAGATTCCAAACTGGGGAAGACTTTAGATTATTGAAATAAATATTTAATGAACCAATGTCTTGACCATACATGTGGTACCAAAAATTGAAACAACTACCCTTTGTATTGGCTGGGTAAATAGGACTACGCAAAATGGCATTATCATTTTTTTTACGAGGGAAAGAGGACTCAATGTAAAAGTATGAACCTAGAAAATAATTTTGTGAACAATTAAAACTAGAAAAGCCTTCAAGTTTTATTTTAAAAAATTCTCATTAATACCTATAAAACATTCACTCATTTATTTAACAACACTTTAAGAATACTTTATGAATCATTTCTTACCAAGGGCAGTACCAGTAGTATGGTCAGTTGAAGGACCAGTTCCAAAACTAGATGTACCACCATTAGATCGTGTCCAATCAAACTTGTCAGTCAAAATATTTTCCCATTCACAATTTCCATTTTCAAAATCACAGTAACGTGGTGAACTGCATTTACCATCAGAAACAACAATATCATCAATTGAAATATCACCTTCATAGCTTACACCACGCACACCTTCAATATCAATATTGAATATAGATGAGATTCCACGAATATTTACTTGACCATGACGCCACTTATTACCTTGCGTACCGAATCGTGTCCAAACTCTAGGTATTTATAAATAAAAAAGAACTTTTGTAATAATATATTTAAGTGGAGTAAACTCTAGCAAAAAAAGGAAGAAAAAAAAAAAAAGAAATAATTGATCTAAGAACAGAAAATTGAACATACTTTGTTCGCACCCCATTAACAACTGAATACACATTCAATAAGTTAATATCTGCTCCATGCATATGATAATAGAATGAAAAACAAACTGCTCCAAGAGTAGGACGAATAGGAGGACTACGTAAAACTGCAGTGTCATTTGGCTTCCGAGGCCAGCTTGCTTCAATGAATGCATATTTACCTATAAATAATACAAAATGACTATTATGAAAGGCCAATATAAAAATTTAGGGAAAAATCAAAATTAAAGGTCATTATGAAAATGAAGCACTTAATAAGACAAAGTTATAAAAATTAAAATGTAAAATTTGATTTACTTAAAAGTCCAAGAAATCTTTTAAGCTCAATTAAAATTTTGTTCATATAAAAAGGAAACTGTATTAAAATGTATTTAACCTGTTCCAGTAGTGTGGTCTCCTAGTGGTCCTGTACCCCATGTACCAGTAGCTCCACTAGCTATTGTCCAATCAAAATCATCTGTTGTAAGTTGCTTCCATCGACATGGAGTTTCAAAAGTGCAATTACTATCAGATGGTGTTATAGTGGTTGGTGGGACAGTTGGTGGTTGTGAATTGGGAGGAATGTATGTGCAAGGATAAAAGTTGTTGCTGAAATTAATATCATCAAGTGCTATGTCTCCATCATATGATGAGCCACAAACAGCTTCAAATACAAGCTTTAGCAATAATTTAAACAAAAGAAAAAAAATAATAACAGCACATAACTTTATATAAAACTTTATATAAAAATTTATGTACATATAAATCTAAAAAAGTCAAGAAGAAAATTTGAAAACTGATTTAAATATTTAACATAAAAAATGAAAAAACATACTCTATAAGGATTGCTGCTATAAACTGGAACTTGTGATTGAATCCAAGAGTCTCCTTGGTTCCCTGAATCTGACCATATTAATGTTTCAGCATCAGATGAATTTCCAGCACCATACTTAATATAAACATTGAGTGATCCGATGGATGCGCCATACATGTGCCTGTAAAATTGTAAGCAGCGACCATAACGACTTGTGGGTTGGAAAAGTTCACTATTCATACGTGCCTTATCACCCTTTTTCCGTGGTGCAGAAGCCTCGATATAATAATAAGAGCCTACAAAATTTAAACAACTTTAAAATACACTTTTCAATTATAATTTTAGTAATAATTCAATGTACTTGCTAAGAAAGCACAGGTTTGTGCAATCATTAAAAAGTAATAATTATGTTAAAACTTGTAATAAGCTGAACGAAATGTTAACAATTTAAACTTTAATTTTAATTAAAAATTTTATCATTAGCAGTGGTAGTCTTGGTGTTCTTAAAAAAGTTTATTTAAATAAGTTTTTAATTATTCAAAAAAAATCATTTAATATAATACTAAATCAGTTTTGTAATAAATATCATTCAAAACAAAGTCAAACCATAATTACAATCCTATTGATGTTAATACAACCATGTTTATCTAACTTTTAGTTATCTAAAAAAATGTGTAAAAGTTTAAAACCTGAATCATCATTCTTTGTGTGATCTTTACTTGGGCCTGTTCTCCAGCTACTGGTTTGACCATTTCCTCTTATCCAATCAAAGTCATCTTCAACAAATTCTTGTTCATATGTACAACTTTCAAACTCTTCAAAATTACAATCACCTAAATAGAAAAGTCAAACAATATGTTTAGAAAATTGCAATTTAGAAAAAACCTTTAACATTTACAATTTCTAAGCAACTATTTTATTTCTAGGTAAGGTTTTTTATGAGCATCTTTCACTACTTATTTGATCAGATATAAGAAGTTCACCTGGTAGTGGACATTCACCATCTTGTAATAGAATGTCATCAATAGCAATATCTCCTGTGTAACTTGACCCAACAAATGCTTCAAAAATAAGCTAGAACAAAGTAAAAAGAAATTCGAATTCATTTTTTGATAAGCAAACAAAAATTTTATTTTTGTATTAAAAAAAAGTAATTTTCAGGCAGAATTCCCAAAAATTCAAAAAATAACTGAGCAAAAAAAATGCTTTTCAAAAATATTTTAAAACATAAAACATACCTGGAATGATTTCTGGGCTGATTTTACCGTTACTAATGCTGGGTGCCAGATATTACCTTCATCAAAAGCTCCCCTTCTCCAAATCGGTGTGTCAACATTATCAACACGCAAGTATAAAGTAAAATTACTGACGGTTGATCCATACTTATGATACCAGAAAGTGAAACATTGACCACGAGTTGGTAAGTATGTTGCAGATATCATCATTGCTTTATCACCTTGTTTACGTGGCCATGATGTTTCAATATAAACATAATGACCTAATAATATACAAACAAAAAATACTATTTAACTAAAAAAGTTAACATTTAAAGTATATCTAAATATATATGAATATTCTTTACAGTTGAAAATTTAACATATGAGCAAACTTGTTTCTACCTAGACTTGTGTTAAATGTATGATCAGCACTTGGTCCAGTTTGAACTGAGCTTGTGCTTCCACTTGCAATTGTCCAATCAAAGTTGTCTTTTACTTTTTCTTGTGTCCAACCACAAATTAAATCAGAAGTATCCGATATCGGATTTGTTTCAAATGTACATTCACCTAAAACAAAAATCAACAAAAAATCAAAATAAAAAAAAAATTATCACTACTTTTAAAACCTTCATAATTTGAAATTAAAATTTGAAATTTAAAAACATAGAACACTTTATAAAATATAAATATATATCGTTATCTGATCTTGATCATTGTGTGATAAAAGATATTTACAAAACTTTTGGATATTACAAATTTTAGGAAATAAGTAGCTTACGCTCTGCAGGGCACCCTTGATCTGTTGAGACAAAAGTTACATCATCTATAGCAATATCACCAGCATAGCCTGATCCACGGATGGCTTCAAAAACAATTGTAAGAGGTGATCCATCATTGCGGGAAATTGATACTTGTCCATGCTTCCACTTATCACCTTGTGAAGCTATGCGTTTCCACTTAAGTTGAAGTTTTGTGGGGAACTACAAAAGTTTTAAACAAAAATCTATTTTAATTTAAGATAAAGCTAAGATTAGTTTAAGTATCCATGATCTTTCAGATATACTCAAAATCTTTATGTTGATATAATTTAATTTGTATGAATACTAAAAAATATATTTTAATAATTTTTATTAGTTTTTCAAATTTATTTTACATTCTAAACATATCTTAAATGAAAAGATTTTTGAATTTTCAGCATTTGAGTTTTGTAAAATTCATTTTTTGTTTTAAACCATTCTACAGCATCTCCTATGCTTATTTTCATATGAAAAACTTGGCAAATTTTACTTAAAAAATAATATAAAACAGAATTTTTTTTTTATTTTTATAACTACCTGGAGCCAGAGATTAAGAGTTCCAACATGTGGTCCAAACATATGATACCAAAAACTCATGCAAAAACCATTATTGTTGGTTATCATAGACTGTAGAAGCCAAGCAGAATCATTGACCTTTGCAGGCCATGATGCATCTACATACATATAAGAACCTTTGTTTGAATTGGTTGTATGGTCATTACGTGGGCCTGTTCCAGAAGAGTCTGTTGAACCCTGGTGGCGCAACCAGGTGAAGGATTTGGATGATGAGTTAGTTGAGAAAGTAGAACACAAAGAGGTGTCAAAGTTACAGTCATAACCCAGGTTACCTAAATATAAAATTATTTTGTATTAGCCATATTTTAAATTAACAAAATATCTTTAACAAGTGTCAGCCTTTAATTTGCAACAATCTTGTCTTACCAGCAGTTGGTCCAAGTGTTGTAACAACAGGAGTAGGAGGCAATGTGGTCTTGCCTGCTGGCCAAGCTGTATTTGGTAAAAATGAGCAGCTTCCCACAGTGAATTCAAAGTCATCAATTGCAATGTCACCTGTGTAACTTTTACCACGAATGGCTTCAATAACAACCTAAAAAAATATCAATGTTGAATTAAATATAAAAATATATCAATTTTGACTCATTTTAAAACTATTTAATTTTTTTGCTGTTTATTATATTATTGTAATTTTTTAAAATCACCTGATAATCCACTTGAATGTTTAGTCCCATGCGCCCTTGTCGCCACTGATCACCTTGATTTCCCATCAACTGCCACATTAATTCATTTCCAATTGAAATAGCTTGAAAAGAAAATATTTTTCTCATTAAAATCTTTTTAACAAAACACCTTTGTTACACTTTTATTCTTGCTGATAATGAAATGTACCTTGATTCAGTCTTCGAATGTAAACATTTAATGTTCCAATAGATGCACCATACATGTGATACCAAAAACTAAAACATCTTCCATTGGTAGGAGTTGGTGCAAAAACTTCACTCTTTAAAATAGCTTTATCACCCTCAACACGAGGTGAGGAACTCTCAATGAATGCATAGTAACCTATACAAAATAAAGGGTCGATTTGTTGAAGGATTTAAAAGCTAAAAAAAAAATTATTTTTGAAAGGTTTTCTTTCACCTGTGGTGAAAAAACAGGTGAAAAGTGTTAATTATTGTATTTAAATAATACTTAAAAAAGTTAAAACCTTTTTCCAGCAGTTTAATATTTTGGCATTTTTGAACATTACTAACAAACTAGCAATGGATTTTTAAAAAATGACATTTATGTTATTGTTAGTTTTAAGCATGCAGGGTAGTTACCTCCATTTGTCTGAGTAGTATGATCTATACTTGGCCCAGTAAAAATACTAGAAGTGGTTCCTGACCCAATGATCCAGTCAAAACGATCTGAACTTTCTTGCTCCCAAGAGCAAAAATCTCTATGCTCAAAATCACAATCGCCAACTGCTGGACATGCACCATCTCGAATACGAAAATCATCAACAGCAATATCACCTTGATAGCCTTGACCTTTAACACCGCGAACAATAATCTGAAGTGGAGACAAAAGTAAATAAAAATTAAAGTTAAATGATCAGAAATTTAAAGGATGCTTTAAATATTTTTTAAACAAAAAAGTCACTTAAAACATGCCTGGAAATAACCAACATTCAAAACTGAGGCTTGTCCGAGGCGCCATGTATCATTTTGATTGCCAACTTTAGAAAACATTTTATAAACACTGAGACCTTGTGCATATCTTATAAGAACATTAAGCTCTCCAATTTGTGCTCCATACATATGATAGAAAAATTGAACACAACTCTGCCCATAGTTATAATACCATGGACTATACATTTTTGCTTCTGTATTAGGTGGTGCATTTGATGTCTCTATATACATGTAATGTCCTAAACAGCAGAGTATTAACATTAATATCATTGTTCTGTTACTACAATCATTATTATTACCCTTTATCACTATTTTTATTATTACTATCATTACAACTACTACTAACTCCTTCTACTACTCAAGATTTGATTCAAGAAGCTTCAGTATACAATAAAAAGCTGTACACTGATAATAGTCTAAATCTTCTCTGATAAAAAAACTGTTCACTGAATAAAAGTGCCAAATAGTGTTCATATCCCACAATGACAAAACAAAGAATTATAGACATCTACTTACCTTCAGGTGTTCCATATGTATGATCATTCGATGGACCAGTTTGGAAACTGGTTGTTGAGCCAGATGCTCGTTCCCACTTTAGCTGTGTTGATGTATCCACATACCAAAAGCAAATATCAGCACCCTCAAATGTACAAACACCTAAAAAAAAGTAATTTAAAAGAATTTAATTTTTATATAATAACATCAATTTAACATCAAACAGAAGGTTGCATTGAAAACTGCATTCCAAAATAACCTGATGTGAAACAGTCACCCCACCAAAGATCAATGTCATCAATTGCAATATCCCCCTTATAATCTGTACCACGTGTTCCTTCAATTATCACCTGGAAAAAAGACAAGCTTGAAGTGAAGGAATGGGTTTAAAGATATAAACAAGTTTTTTTACAAAGAAATAAAAAAATTACCTGAGTGTCATACATGACATCAACTGAAACTTCAGCATGACCCCATTCAGGTCCTCTTGAACCTTTTCGCACCCATATGGGTGGCCTTATCTGACCTTGTGATTGTGTATACACTTTTAAGGTATCAACATGTGGACCATACATATGATAAGCAAACCATAAACAATATGTGGCTTTTGTACCATTACCAGGAATTATTGGACTAATTAGTGCTGCTGTATCATTTTCCTTACGTGGCCAAGATGCTTCAAGATATACATATGCTCCTTTGGCTATAAACCCATATATTTTTATATTTAGACAGTTAAAATACTAAAATTCATTTAAAAACAAACATTTGTAATTTCTCTGTAAAAATACTTTGACATTGAAAATAACATTTTAAATGACCATTTAGATAGTGTAGCCTTTTTTATAAGATGTTTTTTTTTAAAGAAAAAAAATTGATTAAATATTAATTAAAGGCAAATTATGCTAACAAGCCTGTAAATAAAACAATTGAATGGAAAAAAATCTTATTTTCATTTTAGTTATACTTGTATTTGTTGTATGGTCAACTACTGGTCCAGTTCCTACTGATGAAGTTTGACCCTTGTTTCGTATCCAATCAAAATCATCTTTAGTCGACTGAATCCAGTTACAGAATCCAAGTTCAAAATTGCAACCCCAAGGCTGAGCAGAAGCAGGTTGTACTGGGCATGACCCGGCAAAATTTGTAACAGTAATATCATCAATCGCAATATCTCCTTTGTAACCATACCCACGTATTCCTTCAAAACGAATCTAAAATATGCTTGGAAAGATGTTAAAAAGTAAATATATAGGATAAAATAAATGTACAACTGATAAGAAGAAAGGTCTTTTACCTCTAAATTTTGCCCTCGACTTAAGAACGGCGCTTGACCTTGCTTCCATAAATTATCTTGATTGCCATTTAACTCCCATACAATAGTTTCTGAAATATCATTACCAACACGCATGTTCACTTCAAGCTTTCCTATTTCAGATCCATACATATGATACCAGAACTGGACACACTTGCCATCCCCTGTTGTTGGAATTGTTTCACTGCGAATAATGGCTGCTTCATGAGCTAATCTGGGATATGATGACTCAATGAAAATATATTGACCTAAATTTTAAAGTGATAAAAAAATTTATAAAAAAAAGTTTAATTTAAAAAAAACTGTAAGAAAACTTGAGAAGCAATATATTATACAACAACATCATCATTTCAAACAGGTTTTAAAAAAACAAAATACCAAGAGCATTTCCAGTGGAGTGATCAGTTGAAGGGCCAGTCAAAGCAGATGATGTAGATCCTGAACCAATTTCCCAATCAAACTGATCACCATATGGCATATTAGTGTAACCACACATATCACGCTCAAAGTCGCAAAAACCAGGATCAGGACAAGCTTCATCTGCAACCATTACATCATCAATAGCAATGTCTCCTCTATAAGAATCACCAGTAACCCCTTCAAATATTATCTGTAAAAAGAAAACCATTACTTTTTAAAACATTTTCCTTTTTTATTAGTAAAAACAAAGAATTTTTAATGTCAAGTAACTAAAAACAATATCTTGATAAACTCACACTATGAGAAACATCACTTTTGATGGTAACACGTGAGGGTCGCCACAAGCCTCCTTGAGCACCAGATAGTGTCCAGATGGGAGCAGAACGAGACCCGTTTTGGTATATTAAAACATTGAGTGATCCAATATCTTCACCATACATATGATACCAGAAAGATAAGCACCGCCCCAATGTAGGTGAAAAATCAGGAGATTTTAACCAAGCTTTGTGACCTTTTGAACGAGGGTTGGATGACTCAATGTACATATAGTAACCTAAGAAAAAGAAAACTCTTTCATTGAAATACCAAAAATGAATAAAATATCTATTGTTAAAATCTTTTTGCAATCTCAACAAGACTTACCTGCAGCAGTTCCAAAAGTATTATCATTTTGTGGTCCAGTCCCTGATGATGAAGTACCACTATTGTCTCTGGTCCAATCAAAATCATCACCAATCATGTTAGTCCACCCACATAGATTTGGATCCTCAAAAGTGCATTCCGCTATAACATGATTTGAAAATGAGCTTATATTTAAATTGGTAATAAAACTAGTCAAAAAAAAAAAAAGGCATAATACTCAGAGACAAGAAATCACTCCAAAATTTATCAAGCCCATAACTTATCACTCCCATCACCCCCTCTTGATTTTTATAAAAAGTAAACTTTTATAAAGACTTAAACATTCTTGTTTATGTACCTTGTGGAGGACAGGAACCTTCATTTAAACTCAAATCATCAAGAGCAATGTCTCCTCTGTAACTAGGTCCAACAACACCTTCAAAAACAACCTTTAAATAAAAAAAAAAAATTAAACATCTAATTCAATTGTATATAAAAACAAATATCATTCAAAATGAATGTAATTTTGCTAGAGAAAGAAAAAAATCAATAACAATATCATCTCTTCTTCATATTGCATAATAATATTCACTGCAAAAAGATTGGGAGTAAAACACAATATAGTTTAAAACTTGCAAAACCTGGAACTTAGATGCTGATGTAACATGTATAACTGCATGCTTCCATCTCGGACCTTGTGTACCACTTTTTATCCAAACAAGAGTTGATTTGTTTTGAGCTCTAGTGTAAACAGACAAGTTAGCAATATGGTCTCCAAACATATGATACCAGAATTGCAAGCAGCTTCTACTTGTGGCTGGGATGCTAGCACTTATTAAACGTGCAGTATCATTCTGTACACGAGGCCATGATGTTTCAATGAAAATATACCACCCACCTGAAAACAAATTTTAATTACCTATTATAAAATCCATCACAACTTTCAAAAAAAAAAAACACACACACACAAAGAAAATTTAAAGCTTGTTGCCAAAAGTAGTCATCACAGTTCAAAAGTTTTTTTTTTACCTAAAACAAATTAAACAAATAGAAAAGTTTTCCTGTTAAAAAAAGTAACATTTTATATTTAAATTCGCTAATTTAATTTAACATCAAAAATTAAAAATAATTTACAAGTTCACCAATTTAAAAATACAGTAATGGTAAAAATAAGTTTTTTTTTGTTTTTTTTCCTGTAGCTTATTGATTTATTCATAGAAAAAAAACAAAACATAATTTAAGGAAAGAGGTGTTGACAATTTTCTCAGCAATATTTGGTTAGGTTAAGTTACACACTTTTTCCAATTTTTTTTTAGGCAGTTGGCAATTTGTATTAGATCACTATCTTAACATCTTTGCTCATATCTTTTTGACCGCTACTGTATGGGTTTAAAAAGTATATCCTATTTACATTTAGTAATAAAAGAAATCTATTTACTAGCGCCAGTAGTATGATCATTGGAGGGACCAGTATCAATTGAACTTGTACTTCCTTGATGCCGGGTCCAGGTAAATTTTGCTGTCAAATCATCATACCAATTACACTTGTCAAATGTGAAGTTACAGGTGTAGAAATTTGGAACTATAAATGTTAGAAAGGAGGAATGATGACATAAAGATGTGAAACAAATATCAATGGATTAGAATAATAGAATACTAAGTATATAGAATGAAAAAAAACCAACTTGGTGTTGGTTGTGGTGTTGTGGTAACAGTTGTAGGAGCTTGAGTTGTAGGATCTGGAGGCACTGAGTTTGCGGGAATATTTGCACATTTAAAACTTGGAAACACAATATCATCAATAGCTATATCTCCTAAGTATCCACTGCCTCGGACTGCTTCAAACACAATCTAAACAAAAAATTTCTTTTGTTTAAAGAAATTCTAATCTCCAAAAAATAATACATAATATGAAAAAGAGAATGCTTTTGAAACATCCATTAAAGAGGTCCTATTTTACTTTTTTCTTATTTATTTAAGAATATTCACTCAGATTACTTTTATGTGGGTTTTGCTTTGGGTAAATGCTTAATTAAAACAAACAATTATTTATAGCAAATCGATGCCACTAGGAACCAGATCACTGAAAAAAGAATATCTAATACATAAATTAAAATAAAAGAAGATAAAGACCATAATATATTTTTGTCAACTCCATTAAAAATTTTAAAATGAAATAGTAATAAGTTACCTGGTAATCTTCTAATGACACAATAGGTGCTTGGCCATTCATCCATGTAGGGCCTTGGGAACCAGCTAAAGTCCAAATTCTTCTCATGGTACCATTTTGTCCACGAATATATACATTTAGCTCTCCAATATCACTACCATACATATGTGTCCAGAAATCAATACATTGACCAAGAGTTGGTGGAAAGTCTTCTGATATAAGCCAAGCTTTGTCACCATTTCTTGGAATGGAGGCTTCAATATACATATAAAATCCTAAACAAAATTAAATTAAATAACTTTAGATAATATTGTCAGTGTAAAATCTTTATTTCGTTTTGTGAACAAATATTTGCATGTTAACATATATTGATGTAATTCTATTTTTGTATATTGTGTTAAGTACTTGAGTCTTACCATCTTGTGTGCCTGTAGTGTGATCAACATTTGGACCTGTAAAAAGAGATGGAGTGCCGCCACTACCAATGATCCAATCAAAATTATCCAAATTTGATTTTGAATTAGTCCATGAGCAAGTACCAGTTTCAAAAGAACACTCTCCTGCAAATTAATATTATTTCTTAAATATATCTTTATTTGCATTTTAAAAGGCTCTGCTAGATATGGGAATCTTGTGGGTTTGATTATGGGGGGGGGGGGGGGGGTTAAAAATTTTTAAAATTAATTAAGACTTCTTTAAAATACAAACCAGGGGGTGGACAGTATCCATCAATAAGTTTTACATCATCAACTGCAATATCTCCAGAGTAGCTCAAGCCACGTACACCTTCAATTACAATTTGGCGCCCACTTCTAGGTCGAATTGGAGCATTTGCTATCTTCCATGAATCACCATGGTTCCCCTCTCGCCTCCAAATTAAAGTGTTTCCACCATTAGGAGCCTAAAAAGAAAATATAATTTAACAATATTTTTATAAAGTATTAAGAACTTTAGAAGATATTTTTAATTGGTTAATTGATTAAGTAGTTTGTACTCTTGTAAATTTAATTGAATCATCATATAAATTTACTTGCTTCATCTTATAAATTTACTTGATTCATCTTATAAATTTACTTGAATCAACTTATAAACTTACTTGAATATAGACATTAAGTTGACCAATATGCCATCCTCTCATGTGAAACCAAAACTCAAGACAACGTGGATTATTATCAGGTATGACAGGGCCTATAAGACGAGCACGATCGCCTAACTTTCTCCGCCCAGATGCCTCAGTATATATGTAATAACCTACATTTATTATAAAAAACATCAATATAAAAAGTCAATATTTTTAAAAAATTCTTATTTGCTAGGCACTAAGTTTCCAATACAGACTTGCTATAAAAATGATAACCTAATTACAACTTTAGAGTTAAAATCTAACCTTGATCTGATTGAAGTGTATGATCAGAAGATGGTCCTGTGCCATCACTAGATGTCTCCCCTTTATTTCTCAACCAATCAAATTCTGCTTTAGGATCAGCAGTATAACCACAAAAACCATGTTCAAAATCACAAATATCTAAATTTACAAAACTTAAGACATTATTTGAAGAAAGAAACAAATAATTATTATAAGTAAAATTTGGAGTCCTATTACCTGACGGTGGGCAAGCACCATCAATTAAATCTATATCATCAATTGAAATATCGCCTTGGTAATCCTCACCACGGATAGCTTCAACAACAACCTTTAATATGCATAAAACAGACAAGTTGTAACAGAAAGATACAATACTCATTTGCATTATTTCTTACACAAACAAGCAAAAAAAAATTTAACCTGATATGCTAACTGTGATGCCAAATCAACTTGTCCAAGCCTCCAAATATTTCCATTATCACCAACTCGTGTCCAGAGTTTTATCATAGAATTTCCTGATTTGCGATAAATGTTTAGAGAATCAATGTGAGGCCCAAACATGTGGTACCAAAACTGAAAGCAACGTGATTTTCCATAAACCTTGTCAGATGGTACAAGTGGACTAAGTATTCTTGCAGAATCACCTTTTTTTCGAGGGTAAGAAGCCTCAATATATAAGTAAGTACCAGTTTCTAAATAAAATAAAAAAAACCTTTTATTTTAAACTCAAAGTTTCATAAAAAAATTTAAAAAATTTACAAAACAAAGTTTGTATCTAAAGGAGTTACTGTTTCCAAATGTGTGATCTGTATTGGGTCCAGAACCATCTGATGATGTCCTTCCACTATTCAATGTCCAGTTGAAGTTATCTGTTGCATCCTGACTCCATTGACACAGTGTTTTACTTTCAAAATTACATCCATAAACAGTTATCACTTTGGGGAGAAAAAATAAAGATAAATAAGATAGAAATAAACATAATCAAAATAAAAATAATAGATTAGCTTTCAAAAAACTATAACTTTTTTATTATTTTTTTCTGTATTTTAAATTTATACATTTTTTGGCATTAGTTTTATCACAATTGAATAATACCTGGGGTGGTAGGTGGTTGAGATGGTCCTGGTGTTGTCTTAGAATTAGGATTAGCAGCTGGTGGTACTAGAAAACATGTTCCCATGGAGTAAACTATATCATCCAGGGCAATGTCACCATTGAATGCACCTCCATGCACTGCTTCAAATACAAGCTAAAAAAAAAAAGAAAAAAAAAGAAACATTAATAAACTTTTCAAATACAAATATTTTTAAATATTTTTATAGTTTTTTTATAAATATTTACCTATGATTAACATTTAAGATGCAGTGCAAACCGGTGTATACATAGTATGTTGTTAACATAACATATATGTAAAGTTAGGATTTTCTATATATGCTATGTTAAATACTGTGACTTTAAGCCATTTAGAATGGATCAAAAACATTCCTATTATCTATTTGTTGAATAATCACCTCAACTTATTGATTAGCTATAAAAAATTACTCTTTTTAGTTACAAAAAATGTAAAGTCAATTTATGCACAGCGTTGACTTTCTGTCACAGTGTCACTACAATAATTTTATATGTTAGCACACAACGTTTATGTTAGTACACAGCGTTTATGTTAGCACAGTATTTATGGAAGCACACTGTTCAGAGTACTATACATAGTTTTGACAGTATATACGGTACTCTAAACATTGTGATTTTAAAAAGAACTATTACTATTCCATGTTTGAATTTTTTAATTTTAAAAAAAGTTCTTTTATAACTATGAACACAACTTACATAAAAATCACTTTGACTACTTATTGGAGCTGTACCTTCCAACCATGTGTCTCCTTGATTACCTGATAATGACCATACTAAAATTTCATTCATTTTTCCTGTACCAGTCTTAATATAAAGATTTAATGTTCCTATGTCTGATCCTTTCATGTGGTACCAAAAGCGTAAACAGTATGCAGATGATGATTGAATTGAGAGTTGTTCAGATACTAATCGAGCTGTATCTCCAAGCTTCCGTGGAAAAGATGCTTCAATGTATATATATTTACCTAAGAATGTAGTATACATAAAATAAAAACTATATAAATATATTCATATATCGCTACTAATAACTACTATAGATGGGCAAGAAAGATCTGTGAAAGCAATTGACTGTTAAAGCAATTCACTTCAAAACAATTACTTTCATAGAAACTATTATTGTAATAATCGTAGTAATTGCTGCCATAGTGATTATAGCTGCTATGACCACTACCAAGCCAAGACCACTGTCATATATGACAGTAATTTAGGCCATCCGCAGTGATTGATACTAAAAGTGACTGCTACTGCAAAAATTGCTAATGTGTTAATGATAATGCATACATATATATATACATAGATATATATACATAGATATATATACATACATATATATACATACATATATATATACATATTTTTCATAAATTAACACATAATCTTCCTCACTAATTAAATTTTTAAAAAACTCTATTAAATAAAACAAAATTAAAAAAAATATATTTTATCTTATAAAAAAAAAAACAAAAAAACAAACCCTCTCCATTCTGCTTGGAATGGTCAGAAGAAGGTCCTGTGAGGATGGTGGGTGTGCTTCCCTGTCCAATTATCCAATCAAAAGTGTCTTCACTTTGAATATTTTTCCAAGTACACTTTTCGTTTTCAAAATCACAAGTTGCTGGAAGTAAGTTATTTTTAAAATTGATCAAGCTCACAAAAATTGTTTTAAATTTAAATTTAAAAGAGAACTTGTTAATAAAAAAAACTTAATGATTTGAAAAAGTACCTTCATTATTGCAAGCTCCATCATACATAATTAAGTCATCTATTGCAATATCTCCAGTGAAGCTTGTTCCTCGTGTTGCTTCAAATATAAGCTATAAAAGAATATAAAATAAAATATTAAAAAAAAAATATTTAAATTCATCAACATCATGAAAGTGATATAAATACTTAAGCATCTTTGATGATGAGATTGTATTACCTGGAATGATCTTTGATTTTGAATGGTGGCTTGGCCAATAAACCATTGATTTCCTTGGTTACCTTGCTTTGTCCACAATAAAGTAGGAGCAGCTGTATCAGACCCCTTAACTGAAAGCGTTAACTTACCAATAGATGATCCATACATATGATACCAGAATTGAAAACATTGACCCCCAGTTTTTGAATTACCAGGGTAATTTGGCGAAGAAATTCGTGCGACAGAACCAGCACTTACAAATGTTGAAGTCTCAATAAACAAGTATTTGCCTAAAAATTTCCATTAAATAAAAGACTTTTAAAGCTTTTTAAAGTTTCTTTCTTGTTAAATTTATTGCTGTTACTTTTAACTTAAAATTTTAATACTTAAAATATTTAATACTTAAATATATAATACTTAAAATACTTAAAATACTTAATAATATTTAAAATATTTTTTATTACCATTTTTATCATTGTATGTGTGATCATTTTCAGGACCTGTATTTAAGGTTGCAGTACTTCCTTGTCCAATAGACCAGTCAAATGCATCAGCTTTGTCATTTATCCATCCACATATAGGAGGATCCATTTCTTCAAAAGTGCATTCCACTGAAAAAAATTTCTGATCGTTAATTTTTGTTAAAGATTTTCCTGCTGAAATGATGATTATTATTCTCTGTATGATTGGATATAATTTCATATAATTGCTTGTAATTTCATATGACTACACAAATCATATGGCGATATTCTCCTGATTTAAATATTATGATTCACATTGAACAACATCAACAAAAGTTAGAAAGAACATTTCAAATTAAAACAAAAATAAAAAGATAATGCTGCAGCTAGAAAGAACATTTTCAAATTAAAACAAAAAAAAATTGACAATGCTACAGCTAATACTAACCTGGAGCAGGACATGTGGGGCTTACAGTTATATCATCTATTGCAATGTCTCCTGAATAGCCATTCCCTCTAATTGCTTCAAACACATACTAAACAAAAAATTGTTTTGATTTAAACAGATTCAATTCTTGATTTGGTAATATAATCAATGAGCTATTGATGGTAATTTTAAATTAAAGTGAAGACCTGATAAGGATCTTTTGAGTTTAGAAATACATGAGCAGCTCTCCATTGGTTGCCATGTGAACCATATTTTGACCATGCCAGATCCATTTTTTGACCAACTTTTTTATAAACATTGAGCCTATTTACATGTTGGCCATACATGTGGAACCAAAAATTCAAACATTGACTTAAGGTTAAAGTAGGAGAAAGCAATCGAGCAGTATCATTCTCTTTGCGTGGGGATGAAGCTTCTATATAGGCGTAAAAACCCATGGCTGTAAAAAAAAAAAATTACAATTTTAACATTAAAGAAACATTTTAAAAAAACACAAAAAAAGAATTTGTAAATAAATTTAGAAAGAGATTAACATACTTGGAGAGAAACTGAATCTCTTTGAATCATCACTACATGTTTTATAAGCAACCAACTTTAAATTGTTTCCTGGATTTAAAGTACTTCCTAGAGGTGAAATACACATGCCAGTAGCTTGATGCTGAAGTTGACCAGACTTTGTCAGCAACCATTTGGCTGTGCAGGTGTCACTGACAGTCACCTTAAAAATATTTAAAGATAAAAAAAACAAAAAAATTTATGTTTTAATAATGAACCAATGTCTAAAATTTTAATTTTTTCAAATGTCATCTGTTTATCTATAATTACCTCTGTTTCAGAAGCTGTAGAATCACCCTTTAATCGAACACACATGTTATACATTGTTAGCTTCAGCAAACCATCACTTGTGAGCTGAAATTCTAATCTAGATTGCCCACACCCATCATAAAGTACTAATGTGGTATCATCTGTTGGTTTGGTAAAAGCACCATTAAGTACATGGATACATTTGCTACTAATGTGACGAATGGAGCCAGGACCATATAAACCAACAGCACCTTGATAAAAAATTTTTTAATTTTCATTTCTATATATATATATATATATATATATATATATATATATATATATATATATATATATATATATATATATATATATATATATATATATATATATATATATATATATATATATATATATATATATATATATATATATATATATATATATATATATATATATATATATATATATATATATATAGTTTGCTGATACCTTTGAAGAAATTACACTTCTATTTACTCAATTGCAACTTAAGTTTATATGAGAAATAAAAGAAAGAGTAAACTTAGGCAAAAGTTTTATTGCAGAGGAGAAAAATATAAAGTCTTGCAGAGGAAAGAAATGAAAAACTCACCTTTTCCAAAGGTGTGATCTGTTGAAGGACCAGTATCTGGGGTATCAGTAAACCCTTGCTTTCTTGTCCAGTTAAATTGATCAGAAGAATCTTGGACAAGTGAGCAAAAATCCTTCTCAAAGTCACAACTTAGTGGAGTTGGAGCTAAATTTCAAGAAAATAAGAAATAATGATAATTTTTTTTTTTTTTACATATAAACTGAATTTAAAATATTTGTACAAGTATTTTAACTGAGTTTTTGAAAATATTAACTTTTACTTTAAAAAAAACAAAAATTTTTTAGACTATACAGCAATCCTTAACAAATACATGTATTGTATGAATAATGAAATAAAATGAACAATTTATTTTCAAACCTAGTTTTTAAAAACCAGGAAACCTCTGGAATTTTTTAAAAGTGGTTTTTAGACAAAATTTATTTGCCTTTATTTGACTTTCTATAAATTCTGATTTATATAATAAAGAACAAAGTTATAAAAAATTAACCATTTATGGGCCCTTGTTGCCATATGGCAACAAAAGAAAATAGAAATTGTACCTCAAAACCTGGTCTTTAATATTTCCCCATGTAAGACCAATGTTGCCAAAAGGCAACAATTACTTTTAGGAAATAATTGACGTCAGAAAGAAAAGTAAATTTGAACTTATTTGCTTAGACTCTTAAGTTTTCTAAAAATGTTAGTAATTTCTTTTTAAAAAGTGTATTTTTTAACTCAGCTCATAAAGGGTTAAAATACCTATCACAGAAAGAGCACTTATAAATAGCTTCTTAAAAACAACAACGAATGGTTGGGGCTGACACAATTACATGATACTGTTCTTCAGTTTTGGTTTTTATTTTATCAGAAATTAAAAGAAGTTCTTTTTTAGACATCCTAACTATTTGGCAACCCATATTGGTTGAAGTTTTCCTTGGCAAAGGCTTTCCAGTTTTATCATCAGCGGTATTGTACTTTTCAATATGTTTATGACAGTTTTAAACCAATTTTCTAAAACACTCTAGTTAATGCAAAATTTGAGAAATGTTAAGCCCATTCAATAACATATTTAACAGTATTTTTCTATTTTCTACAGAGCATTATTTTCATATACCATGTTAAGCTACTAAAAGAAAATGAAATGTACATTACAAATAATATTTTCAATGCCTAGTTCTAGTACTCACTTAAGAATTTTGTTAAAAAACTCCATCTTTTGATAGTAAATCAAATTCTTCACTAACATGTGTAATATGCAAATTTGACAAAAGTTTTTGTTTCATTGTTATATTTACGTCCAAACAACAATCTAAGTTCCAACTTGTAAGTTATCATAAGAAACGCCAGTAAAGTTAAATACTTAGAAACACATTATAAAATCCAATTAAAAGATAATATGGGTGTACAATTTCTATAACCACTGTTGTATATTGTTTGTTATTGAGACTTAATTCAAAGCAAAACATTTTTCATATTACTGCCTGTCCCTTAATAACTTAAATGAAGAGTTACTATATAATGTAGTTACTATATAACTTACGTTATATTATAACGTAAGTTATATAGTAACTCTTAAGTATAAATAGTAACTTGTAAGTATAAATAGTAACGTATAACGTAGTTACTATATAACTTACGTTATACATTACTATTATAACTTATTAAAATTGTTGTTAAAAGATGTTTCTTAATAGTTTATACACACACACACACACACTTTAAATTCATAATTTTTTTTTTCTAAATTACAAAAAAACTCATTTCTCAACATAAGCCTGCTAGATTTTAAAAAGTAATTTTAAAATGAGCTTTGCTTAAAATCTAAATGAAATAATCCTTCACTTAGGTAAGAATACCTTAAAATTACACATTTAAATTATTTTTAGATACAGCAGTTAAGTCTTAAAAAAACTTTTTTTTTTAACAGAATCACTCTTCCAGATTTTTGTTAATTTAATTGCTAATTAAAAAATTACTTTGCTTAACATTTAATACTTTATCAAAGCCTAGCATAAAAAATTTAAGTGCCTTTTAACACCCTTTTTAAGCTAAGCATCAGTTTGTTCAAATTGTAAAAAACAGCATCAGAGCTTAAATTCTTACATCATTAATTAGCAAGGTAGTACAATTAAATATTTATTTTATATACTTAAGGTAATTATTACCTAATGTAGTGGGTCTGGTGTTTGGTAGTGTTGTTTGAGGCCCAATAGTAGGTTTTCCATTTGGGTCAGCTTCTGGAGGTTGAAGAATACAAGCAAGAGTTGTAAATTGAATGTCATCAAGTGCAATGTCACCAGTCCAACCATCACCAGCTATACCTTTAAACATGATCTAAAATTCAATAAAAATTTTTTTTAACACAAAGAGCACCTCCTTTACTAAAAAATACAGTAAAAAAAAACAGTAAAAAGAAAGTGTTTTAGAAGCAAAAAATGCTGCTAAACAACAGATTTTGTATATATTTTATATATATAGAATTTAAATTTCAAAGTTTTCTTTTAAAAGTTGTTGATTGAAGTTTAGTTACACTTCAAGAAATAAATAATTAAAGTTTCTAACCCAGAAAGAACTTACAATATGGTCTGCATCCATATTTATTGGAACACGAGCATACTTCCATGGATCATCCTCTGAAATGTGTTGTTGTCCAGTCAAGTTCCAAAGAAGTTGCTCCTTCTGTGAGCCTGAAAATACTTTGTATATCACTTGTAAGGACCCAATGTCAGCACCATACATATGATACCAAAAATTTAAACATCGAGAGCCTTGAACAGGATTAAATTGCTCGCTTTCAAGAATAGCAACATCACCTTTTTTTGTTGGTAAAGATGTTTCCAAGAAGATGTAGGACCCTAAAAAATCAACGAAAGTATTGTTAAAAAATGTTTAATCAATTTTCATAAATATTTTCATATTGGATTTTTACGGAACTGAAATAAAAGTCAAATTAATTAAAGCTAAGATTCACCATATTTTGGCTAAATCATAGTTTTAATTTGACTTTTCAAATTCAGAGGAAAATTCAAAGAACTAATTAGGAATGTCATAAAAATATTGTATAGAACTGATTCATACTTTTGCTTGTTAAAAATAAATTTGATGTTCAAAATTATGATTTAAATAACTCTATAATTTAGATTTGGATTCTTTATACTATTATACACTAAAAATATGCAAACAAACATATATATCCACATAAATGTAACTCAATCATGCTATTCAAAAAAAGAACAAAATTTTTAAAAATAAAATTACCACTGCTATTTCCAATAGTGTGATCAAATTTAGGACCAGTGAAACCAGAAGGAGTTCCTGCTGAACCACGAATCCAATCAAAATCATCTAACTTAGAGTTACTATAAGTGCATGTATCAACCTCAAAATCACAGTACCCTAAATTATATAAAACATAAAAATTACATCCAAAAGATGTTTTATATCCAAAAAAAAATCTCATCAAAATAAAATCTTAAAACATTTATGTACCAAAACTAGTTCATTGTAACATTAAAATTACTTAAACTACATTTTTATATTAGTTAAAATTACATTATATAGTTATGTTTATTTTATAATTAAGTTCATTTGTTTTTGGTTTTTCATGTAAAGCTTTAATTTTTTAAATTAGAAACCTTTTGCTTGCTATGAGTTTTAATAAAAAAAAAAAAGTAATGAAAATAATTTCCTTTGTCAACTGCAACAGCACTTTAGCACTCAAAAGGTCATCATTTGAAATAAGACTTTATTGGCAATATTTGGCACATAAGATGAAAATGAATTCTCCATTTGAATTTTTTTTTTGGTGGTGTTGCATTTACTAGTTGTTTTTTTTTAAAAAAAAAACTTGATTTCTATTTTACAAACAGAAAAATCTTAGAGAAAAAAAAAGATTTTTTGCTGACCTATCTACTTAAAGGCTAACATGGTTTTAAACTATTTTTAGCCGTAAAAATTTTTTGATTGATTGTAACTTAGTTTATAATTATTCCGTACTATTATATATTATTATTACATATTCCGTACTATTAGTAAATAGTTATAGATCCAAGAATCTGTTCTTAAAGTCACTCTGTCATTTCTACCTAAAAAGATATACTTAATTTCATTCTTTACCTCTATAACTTGTTTCTTTGCGCATATGTACATCTTATAATTTTTTATTTGTGAATGTGTATATGTGCATGTATATGTGAATACATTATATTAATTATTTGATCTATATTTTATCTCTTTTAAAAGTCTGTTTTGTGGGTGTTAAAATTTTTTTTTAATCCTTCTTTTACCATGTGATTAGTTTTTTTCTAATGTTTTCATTTTGTCTTTTCTTTATCTTATTTAGGTCATTGTGTCTTATTAGTGAATTACTATTTACAATGTTTTTGTGTTTTTTGCAATGTTTCTGTGGTTTTTTTGCAACATCCTTAACATGCAATAAATATACTGAGTTATTGTAAATAATTGTAAATATTTCTACAACATACTAACCAGGAGACTGGCAAGGTCCATTAGATAACTTCACATCATCAATTGCCATATTACTATCCACTCCATTACCAATCTTTCCTTCAAACACAATCTAAAGGAAGTATTATTTTTTTAAAACAAAAATATATTCTAGTTTTAAATTTATAGCCAAAATTTAAAATTTTTTCTATTTTATTTGAAAATCTAACACCTTTGTCTTTTAATTTCAGTAATAAAAAATATCAAACACTTCAATAACTATAAGTCATTATAATTTTAAGATTGCTATATAAATGATCAACTTTTCTTTACTTTTTTCTACAGACATTACCTACTTAAAGTTGACACACACCATTAATCTACACAGAATATTATAAGGTCTCTAAACTAATCAAAAACACTGATCAGATTTGCTTTTTCTACACAATCTGCTGATGTGTTTTAACATAAACTTTTCTGTTAAAACTTTTCTTCTTTAGGAAAAAGTTGTTCATTAATTGTAACAAGTAGAATATAATTGTACCAGCATGAAAGTTTTATTATAGAAATATTTATGATGCCATAACTTATATGCTTAAAATTTGTAAATTTCAATATTCACCTCAAAAGTATCAGTTGCAGTGAGAGTCATTGTTGAGATTCTCCAAACATCTCCTTTGTTACCAGTTTCCGACCAAATTGGCCGTTGTGCAAGTTTATCATTGATACTTAAATAAACTGATAAAGTGCCCATGGTTTGTCCATTCATGTGATACCAGAATGAAAGACATTTTCCAGCAGTTGCCGGTTCTATGGGACTATATAAACGTGCTATGTCATTTGGTTTGCCATTAGAGGAATCAATATACATGTAGAAACCATTAGAGGACTGTAGTGTGTGATCAATTAATGGACCATTTTCTAAAAATTGTTTTTTAAACCAAAAATTAAAAACTTTTCATTAGTTACAGATGCAATCAGAAATATGTGTTAAATAAAATCCTTTTAAAGCGCCTGTAAAAAGTCTTACATATATACATATATATATAGAAAAATTCATAGGTGACCAACTAAAATCTGGTTATTTTATTCAACAACTGAACAACTAAAATCTGGTTTTATTAATTTGAAAACTAGTACTATGTTGTTTGCCCATGATAAAGATACAAACTAGAAAAGCAAAATCCTTTTTTTTTAAAGCCTTATATAATTAAAATTACTTACTTTTTGAAGATGTTGCCTGAGACTGCCAAGTCCAAGTAATTTGCGAAGCAGATGACTGGTCATCGCGATACCCACATTGATTATTTTCAAATGTGCAGGTTGTAGTTTCAAGTACACACTTACTTGTGGAAAGAGATATATCATCAATAGCTATATCACCTTGATAACTTTTACCAACTGTTGCTTCAATGACTGCCTGAAAATGAACAACCACAATATTTTCTCTTTCAGATAGTAAAAAAAATAGGAAATAAAATAAAAAAATTCAAATAAAAGAATTGAAGCAAATGTTCAGTTCAAAAATATCAAATATGATACCTGAAATGGTTGTCGACCAACCAAGTTAACTTGACCTTTCATCCATCTATTCCCTTGTGTGCCAGTTCTTGACCAGAGTGGTTGACCAATATGGCCACCAAGCAAAACATAGATATTTAAAGTATTTACATGTGGACCATACATGTGGTACCAAAATGTAAGACACTTTGCACCAGTATCTCCAGTGGCTGGAATGCTGGTACTGATTAAACGAGCAACATCATTTTCCTTTTGTAAAGATACTTCAAGATATGCATATTTTCCATATTCTAGATGCATAACATTGATCTTTTACTGAGTGAGAAATTTTATACCAAATTTTGACAGAATTTAAACCGTTAAATGTCAAAAAAACTTACGATTGTTTTTGGTATGATCAAAACTTGGTCCTGTACCAATAGTTGATGTGGCACCACTAGAAATTGTCCAGTTAAGTTGATCTGTCAATACATCTTGGTACCAGCTCGAACATAACCCAAACTCAAAGTCACATTCAAAAATGGGAGCTAACAAAAAAAATAACTATGCATGATTTATGTGTATGATTTATAAACATGAATGATAAAGCAGAAGTCTTGAAGAGATAAATAGTACAAAAATGACATTAAAATAATTTATATACCTGCTGTAGGTTTAGTCACACTTGTTGTTGGTTTTCCAGTTGTTGATTGAGTAACTAAGGGATCAGCATCAGCTGGTACAACAGCACAGCTACCAGTGCGGAATGAAAAATCGTCAACAGCAATATTTCCTAGATAACTATTTCCAACAACTCCTTCAATAATGATCTTTAAAAAAATTATTAAAACTCTTAATTTCTGTTGGAAGGTTTTTTTGTAAATCTTATTTATACTAACATAAATTTTACACCATTTCATAAAATAAAATTTACCCTATAAGCTGTTGTTGCAATACCAACATTTACTTGACCATTGAACCATTTATTTCCTTTGTTTCCAGACTGCGTCCACACAAGTTTTTCAGAATCGCTTGAATTAACATAAATGTTTAACGTACCAATTGATGTGCCATACATATGGTAATAAAACAAAAAGCACTGGCCAACACCACTTGAGCTCTGACTAAAAAGCTGGCTAGCCAAACGAGCCTTTTGGTTAAGTTTATTTGGAAATGATGATTCAATGAAAACATATTTTGCTGGAAAAAAATATATAACAATTTTTAAAAATGAAATTTTAATAAAAATAAATAAATAAATAAATATAAATTAAACAAACCTTTTGTGTTTCCATTACGATCAGCAGTTGGCCCAGTAAACAAAGTTGGAGTTTCTCCAGAGCCAATGATCCAATCAAAGTCATCTGCAGATTCAACAGCTGGTATATTATACCATGTGCAAAAACCGCTCTCAAAGTCACAGAATCCTAAAGTTTAATTTATAACTCATGATGCATACTATTTGCAATCCAAATCAGGTATTGTGAAGCAATTTGAAATAGAACTTAATACTAAATTTTGAGGTATATTATCTAGCTTTAAATCCAGTGTATATGTTAGAACTTTAAGCCTTTTAGAACCAATTAAAAACAAACCTCAACTTAAACACCAACTTAAAAATGTATTTGAACTATACATCAACTTTTTTTGAATTGTTGAAAGAAAAAAAAATGAATTTGTATTTCTTAACTAAACTTTTCTAAACTTAAGATTGAAGCTTAAAAAAAAAAAACCTAAAGAGAATACTTTTATGTCATATTATTAAAAAAATATGTTTTACTATATTGTTTAAGCACAATATTTCTTCCCGAAAAATTTAAACTAATTTACCATATTCAAAACAGTTCTAAATGATGTTGCAGAAAATAATTTTCAAAAGGTGCTTGCTTAATGTGAATGAAAATCTATTGCTGGTGGTTCTGTATGATATTCTCAAAAAATTTCCTTTTTAGTGATGAAAGAAATGTTGAGGAGGTTACTTATCCAAGAATCAAAATAAGTGAAAAAATGCATAATTTTCTAACATTAATCTTTAATTTGTTTCATAAAGTGGATGAGAAAAAGAAATAAAAATTCAATTTCTCAATGTTTGTTTTACTTTTTATTTTATTTATTTTTTAACAATAAATTTGAAATGCAGTGAGTTACATATGCATTGAGAAATATTTCTATTTGTTTGTTTTAGATCTTGCAAAAATCTCCATCCTTGTAGTACTACTGAGCTGCTACATTTTTCTGATTGCTCAACAATTAAAGTGGTTAAGTGTTCAGATTAAATATAACAAATCAGCAAATGAAAGTAAATGAAAGTTCAAGATAAGAGAGAACAGAAGTTTGTTTTGCTTTTTTTTTTATTATCTTAAACAAATACCAAAATAAAAGTGTCTTGATCATAAAAAATCACATTCTTGAGGTAAGATTAAAGAGTTACATCAAAGAGCATAGGGAAACTGGATAGTAACAAAAAACTCCCATTAAAAACAGAAGAGTTTACTTTTGCTGAAAAAACAAATGTTTTACTAGCATTTGTTCATGGTATAAGAGATGTATATATTTAGCAAAATCATAACGTTGCCAGAAAACTTGGAAAAAATCATTTTTATACACTGCTACATACATTTATTGCAAAAAATAAGCAACTGATAAAAACCAACCTGGTTTAGCACAGAGACCCATGGTTAATTCTATGTCATCAATGGCCATGTCCCCTTCATAACCAAACTTTGTTACACCTTCAAATACAACCTGTTAAAAGGAATAAGAAGATTTTTACTTTATCTTCATAAATATTTCAAACTTTTAAACAAAATTAAGTTCAGAAACTGACTATTTATAGAACTTGCAAAAACTTACCAGAGCTGTTGTGGTGTTGATTGGAACTTCAGCATTAATCCAAATATCACCCTTCTGTCCAGTAACATTAAAATCAGGAATGCCCTTCCCTAATATGGTAGGGTTAATGTACACATTCAAGTCTCCCATATGTGAACCAAACATGTGATACCAAAACTTTAAACAACTTCCTTTTGGTGATAAATTGGTGTAAGTTTTTGAAAAACGTCCTTTGTCGTTAACTTTGGTTGAAGAAGCTTCCACATACACAAAATAACCTAAATATAAAACAAAATGAAGCACTTTATTAAATGAAAAAAAGTGAAACAATATCTATTAATATCAGTTTTACCATCCAAAAAAGGAAATCAAACTCTGATAAACAAGGCATACTAGCTGCAAAATTTCCAATATGTGAAGCATATCCTTACCTGAGATGCTTCCTGTTGTGTGATCTGAGGATGGACCGGTCATTGAACTTGGTGTTGAACCCTGTTTTCTTATCCACGTGAACTGGCCAGTTGGATCATCATTAAAGCCACATTTATCTTGTTCAAAAGTGCATAAGCCTGAGGATACAAAATACTAATAATATTTTGAACAACCTGTAAATTTTTTTGTGTCCCAGTTATCACAATCAAAAAGTGCCAGGATCCAGAGATAGTAATACAAAATATATACTAGATTATTGAGTTTTACAAATGCTGCTTTTAGCATTTTCAAAACTATGCAAAAAAAAAACAGGATTTTTTGGTGTCAGTATGTAACAACTAATGAAACATGGATTCACTACTACACTCCTGAGTCAGCAGTAAGCTGAGTGGAAAGCTGAGAGCTGTCAAGGAGACTCTTAATCAAATCAAATTTAGCAAACAAAAACCTTTTTTTAGCAGTCACCTATTTCTATAGAATTATAGTTGAATCAAAAAAATGATTAAATTTTTTAATGTTCAACAGATTTTATCACTGAATTTCTTTTTTTTATCATTATAATTAAAATGCAATCATCAGAGTTAAATTTTTATATTTTATCTATCAAGTACTGTCTAGTAAAGCATAACTCTAATTGATAATTAGGATTTAATTGAAGCTAATATAAACTTTCTAATGAACTACATTTGTAGATTGATTTTAATACAGCAAAACCTAACTTTACAAAAGAAACACATAAAGGTAATTATTGTTTGTATTATCTTAACAAATTGGAAAACACATAGATAAAACCAAGAAAAAGCATTTATCTGAGGACACACCATAACATTTTTGGAAAAAATTTATGCATAAAACAATCATGTTAATGATTTCATCATCATAATAAATTTTCATGACTGTCTGTGAACTTTGGTTTTTGCATTTTAGAGCAATTTTTAAAGATATTTTTAAAAGATTTTTTTAAGTGCATTATTAAGCATAAATATAACTAACCATAACTAGTTTGATTGGAAGATGAGTTGGATTTTAATTCACCACATGAACCATCTGTAACTGTAATATCATCAAGTGATATATCACCTCTGTAATCATATCCTCTAATAGCTTCAAATTCAATCTAAAAAGAATAACTGATGTTTAATAGTAACTCAATATCTCAAACTTGCAAAAACCAAATAAATACACAACTAACAATTAAGTAACTAAATGTTAGAATAGGTACCTCACCTGAAATTGCATACTGGTACTTATGGTTACATTTGCTTGCTGCCATACATCACCTTTGTTTCCTGTTAATTTCCATAAAGGTTTACTACGATTACCATTTTGAACAGTGAATACACTTAGTGTATCTATAGAAAGCCCATACATATGATACCAAAATGATAAGCACTTTGGTCCAGTTTTAATAACTGGGGATATCAATGATGCAGTGTCACCTTGCTTTCGAGGACTGTTGGTCTCAATGTAGACATAAAAACCTTTTAATATAGGAAATAACTTTAAAAGTTTTTATTGTAATTCATAATTTAAAAAGAGAAACAAAGCTGATGTAAAGATCTGTATGATACAAACTGACCTAAGCTAAACAAAAAACTAAATATCTAATTTACCTGCAGGTTGGCAAATCCCCCAGGTATTTGATGCATCATAATCAAAAACAGTAGCACACCATGATTGACCAAAATATGGTAGGCATTTATAGTTTAGTTTATTCAAATACTTGAATGGGAAAACACAGGGTGCTCCCTTTGCATTACCACCAGTTGTATTTACTAAAACATCAAATCACCATTGTTTAAACTAAGTTTTAGACAGTGTGCTTAAAAAAAGTAAATTACGCAGACCTTACAGTAAGAACTATTGATATCATAGTGTTACCTGTAATATTTTTAACTAATGATGTATGATCGGTTTGAGGACCAGTTCCTTGAGATGTAGTTTGACCGGAAGTTCTTGTCCAATCAAAATCGTCTTTATTTGATTGTGTCCAATTACAAAGTCCTGTTTCGAAGTCACAATCTTGACATGAAATAATACCTATATAAAACATAACATTTTTAATAAAATAGAAAATTGTTTATAAAAAAGATATTGTTTACGCAGATATTATGCAAAGATATTTCTTTTTAATGTGAATCTCCGAGCTACTTCGGCAAAGTAAAATGAAACATAAAGTTAAAATTAGGGGGGCTTCCAAAAGGTGCGTGACGGTTGTTAGGATCTAGCACTCGCATTGATGATCTATCCGTACAAATACTCTCAAGATCAATCGGTTGAGAAACATGAAGAAGAAACATGTCAGTACTGTAGAAACCCTTACTAAGGTTGATCTAGAGCCATCAAGCTGAAGTAGACTAATCAAGAGCTCTTTACTAAAAGTGAAAACTCCACGACAATTTTTTGAGAGACTATTGTCTGCGACAGACGATTGGTAATTGGCCCCAACAACATGGTAGATAAGAGTTCAGCTTTGTATAATGCTGTAAGTAGCACTCACTGCACGAGGAACACTGCTTTTAAGTTCAAAAAAACAAAATGACAAAATTTTTCTCCCCTAAACAATCAGCTGTGGTGCTACAAAAAAGAGAGTCTTTTCATTAATGGCGATTTTTAAAATTTTTAGCCTGAGAGAATCGAGATGTTCCCTAGTGTAATATTTATAGAAGTTCCATTATGTTGTAGGCGACGAAGACATTGTTATGGAAACTGTAAACAAACAATACTAGTAGTGCAAAGAAATCTGTCAAACCTAAATCACCACCAATGAAAAAAAAACGCATTTGGCCATCAATTTTAAACCTGGGTTTACCTTTTTATTTGGTGATATTGGAATTTTCGCTCGATTTCTCAGACGTGTAAAGTGCATTTTTGCTTCTGAAGTTAGGTCTCTTCGCAAAATTTATAAATAAAAACATAATTTGAAATCAAAACTCAAAACTTTCCGCTTCTTTCTTGTAAATTGTTTTAAATTTGAAAAATTTAAAGTGGGTTTAGTTTGTCTTGAAAACTTGCTTCCTCATGATTAAGATAATATTTAGTGACTTTGCAGAGTACACTTCCTTTGGAGAAGAAAGGAGTGCACTTCCTTTGGAGAAGAAAGGAGTGCACCTCCTTTGGAGAAGAAAGGAGTGCACTTCCTTTGGAGAAGAAAGGAGTGCACCTCCTTTGGAGAAGAAAGGAGTGCACCACCTTTGGAGAAGAAAGGAGTGCACCTCCTTTGGAGAAGAAAGGAGTGACTTCCTTTGGAGAAGAAAGGAGGGACTTCCTTTGGAGAAGAAAGGAGTGACTTCCTTTGGAGAAGAAAGGAGTGACTTCCTTTGGAGAAGAAAGGACCTCTAAAGAGATCCTTTCATCTCCAAGCTAAAGTATCAGTATGTTTTAATTTTTAAGGAAAAATTTTAATTGCAGAGGAAATGGAATAACTATCTTAATGCTGTACTTATTCCACTTCAATCCTTTAAAGACTCGTTTCTTAGTCTTGATATCCGGTTTTAGGCTGCCTCCAGCCAACTGAATGAAGCCTATTGAATTTGAGTGATCCTTACCGCTACCGGAGCGTCGAGATCGAAAAGAATATCTGAAATTAATCTTCTTCAAATTAAGTCACTTTTATTTCAGGTTTACAATTCAATTGAGACAATCCGACTATTTAAACGGTTTTACAAGTTTTGTGTTTTTTACGATTTGCGCGGAATTAGGATTTAGAAACTTTTATAGGATATTTACAAAAGTAAAGCCATTTTGTACTAAAAGTATACCAAAGCCATTTTGTACCAATTAATCAACTGAAGACAACAGAAGAAGACCCATAGTTTAGAGAGGAATAGATTTTGCGTGAAGATTTCATTAGTCTTTAATGCTAAACATTTTGAAACACGTTGGTGTCTGATATAAAATATGGTTTTTCACTTATATTTTCGGATGTAATCGGGAAGCATCAGTGCGTGATAAAAAAGGACGCGAAAGTTTTTCTTTAGGAAATTTTTTTTTTACCGAAATAAGGTTGCTTCTCAGAATTAAAATATTTATGAAGTGCTTGCAAAAAATTTGGCTATTTAATAGTTTGTCTTAAAAACCACGTAATAAAACACCTGTTATTTAAAACGTTTAATTACGGTGGAACTTAATAGCCATGGTAACCAAACAGCCGTTAAACAAAAATATTAACCTGCTTACCTAGAACAGAAGCTATTACTAAAATTGAATAACTTTTAGATGCCACAATACGGCGACCCATATTTTTGCAAGGCGATAACCGCCCCTCTTTTCCCCGTTGATTTATGAGTTTTAGCACTGGTTTGAGTTCTCAGACACTTTGTACACTATCTTCATTTATTTCAATCTAAAAATTCAAATTTAAAAAATTTGAATAATTTTTTATTTTTACACTCAGCAACAAAAATAGTAAAATAAAAAAAATGAAAACACGTCAAAAATGAAAGCACTTTAAAAAATGAAAACACATCAAAAAAATGAAAGCATATCCTGGTCACACACTCTGCTTTCATTGTTCATCAATTTAAATAAAAAAATTAGCATTTTTTTTTATTTTTGATTGAGAATTGAGATATAAATGAGTTTTCGATTAATTTTATGAAAAACAAGTGTTTACAAAAAAAACTTTTCCGTTCCCAACTTCACTTTTACGATAATAGAAAATAGCTGACATGGAATTTGTTTAAAAAACATTTTGATATACATCATTTTGTTAATTAATGCCAAGATGTCTAGCTTCACAGTTACCAGATTTTCTCAAAAAAAAAAGGCGGGTAAACTTGACATTTAGCTGGAAAAAACATGTGTCTGCTTTTTAAAAAAGCAGTGATTTTTACTAAAAAATAGCTTTTAAAACTTAAAAACTTTGCTTTTGTTTGCAAAATTATTTAAAAAGAAAACACAATTTAAAATAGTTATAAAAGTACGTACCAAGTCCAAGCTTCAGACTTCAACTTCGCTTTTATGTCTAAAGTTAAGAACTTATATTTTAACTTTAGATATCAAGCCAAGTTTTCTAGAAAAAAATTCTGATTCAGAATAGTTCAAAACTTCAAATATGATCATAAAACAGGGTGAGCCTGTATTAAAAGTCACGCGGTTTAAACTCGGACCCAGGAAAACAGAGTGTCATTGCAAAATGAAAACATATTGGTCCAATCAAGTAAGAACCAAAAATCTAGAAAAATTTTTAAAAAATCACTATTTGCTTAACAAAAATTATGTAAAAGCAGTTCTATTATTAATAGCATTTACCACTATATTATATAAATTCATACACGGCATTCATGTGACAATACTTTGAGCTTTTAATATTTCAATAAACACACTTTTGGGCCTTTCGGAAAGAGATAAAGTTTCATAGACAGCTGATTTTTGTAACAAAATTAGAAGAAGATTTTTTTATTTGCCAAAAAAAACTGGAAATTTTGATAGATGAGGAAAAGCATCAAAATGTAGCAGAAAGATGAGTCAAATCATACTTTTGAAGTATGACTTTTAAAAATTAACTTAACAATTCGTGGAAAATGAGGCAGCGTTTTAATACAAATGTGTTACGCAACAAAAAATTCTTTATGCAATAAAATATTGCTGTTACGGAAGCCACAACTTCTGTGAAATTCTCCAAAGTAGTGAGTTATTTACAAGATTCACTTATAAAGTTCATTTAAACTTTATAAAATGCAAAGTGCTTTTTAACAACCATGTCCAGACTATGATTAACACATGAAGTAGTTTACATACTAATCAGAAAGTAATCATCTAAACAATTTTTGCAGTAAATTATTTCTTTCGCTAAAGAAGGTTCTTAACGCGTTTGTAACAGCAAAAAATTGTTCTATTTTAATGCAATTAGAGTTCGCAACGCTCAATACAAATCTCAATCAAAACAACAGTAGCTGTAAGGAAAATTTTAAAGAATTGCAGTAGTTGGGACATTTTTGCAGTTTATTTACTGTCAAGGCGTTTTTCACACAACTCTAATATGAAAAGGATTATTCTTTTAACGACCTAAAGTCACGTAAACTACCACTAAAATCTATTTTTATATTTTTTTCATTTTCTTTTTTCTTTTTTTTCTTTTTTTTTTTTCTTGTACTTTTTTATTTTTTTATTATGTATGTTTTAGCAACTCAGAATTTCAAAAGATTTTTCTCAACTGATGACCAAATCAATACTTAGCGTTGCGTTCATAACATTATAACTGAGCAAATTTAGAAGGAGCTATATTTAAGCTGTTTGTTTAATTTTTTTAGACTTTACAAAAGTTACTAAGTCTGTGAATGAAACAGATATTATGCAACGAGGTTTTTTTGCAAATTCGACAAAAAAAAAGGATCTTTGATTAGGATTAGATAAAGAAGATAAATATTTTCTCTTGTTTAATTGATACTTACAGGTGATAACACACCTTTTTATATGTCTCGTATTTAAAATAGCTGGAAGTGCAAAACGTTTGTCTTTGATAAATATCTTTATTGACTCGTGAAATGCTAGAAATGTATGTTATATGACGGCTTAATTACTATGTACACATTTTCTTTGTTAGAAGTCACAAAGTGTCATCTAGTTTTATTAGTTCACAAAGAATATTTCAAGTTGACCTTGTGAGACTGTCTGTAGTAAATCAAACGCCGACGCCATTCTTTTTTTGTTTGTTTGGGAATTACATTAAGATTTTTTCGTGCTGTTAAAAAATTCTTTTTTTCTAAAATTATTTCAGCTTTTTTAAGTTTAAAACTTAGCGCTTCTTTCAGTTGGGTTTTTTTTTTTTATTTCCTGTTGTTTTTTTTTCTTCTTCAGTTTTCTATAATAGCAGTTCATGAAAAAACAGATTTTTAATATACAATATTACATTTTTGTACTTCTCTGTAACTTGGGGTAAATAGTTCAGGGTTTCATAGATTTGCAAACTTAACGTCATTGTTAAGTTGTTTATGACGCCAATGAAATTTTATTTGCGTACCCAGCGTTTTATCTTTTTAAATTAATCAAAAAGTTTATTTTAGTATATTTTTCTTTTTTTTTTATTTAAAATGAATTTTTAGAGTTCAAACATATACTTTTAATTTTTGAAAAAAATTTCAATATTTTTGAGTTATGTGTTTCAGACCTTTAATCATTCGCTTTACTCCTCAGTCCCGCGGTTTTCATGAGCGCGGTTTTCATGAGCGCGGTTTTCATGAGCGCGGTTTTCATGAGCGCGGTTTTCATTGGAGCCGTGATGTACATTCTTTAAAATCTACAGTAGCACACCTTTACGTACACCTTTTTTGAAAAACTTTTAGTATTGTTTTTGTAAATTGAAAAAGCACTCAGTTGAAATATTATCATAACTGCAATAACAAAGTGTTAGAAAAATCGATTTGCATAACAAAGTTTAATTTAATTTGCCAAAGTTGAAGGTAAATACTCAAGTGGAGGCATCATAAAGTAGAAATAGGACAAAGGGGATTTTGATTGAATCGTTTCTTTCATTCTTGCATCCATCTTCCATCCTTGCATCAATTTATCTTGATGTTTTACACGGTAAAGAATGCCCAGATATACATAATATTTATATAAAAACTATCGACAGATATGTTTATGTAAATACTTGTTAGTTTTTCCAGTTAATTTATTTCTACCATTTAACTATCCTGCCATAAACTTTCTGTCTGTAGTATATAGACATACACACACAAATATCTTAACAATCTAATAAAGATATTTAACCTACCAGAGATTAATAATGATATTGTGAGGAGGGAGAAAAGTTAAAAACAGCGAAAAGACGTACATACGGAGGCTTATTCGCCCAGTCATAAAAATAAATGATAACACGATAAAACGCAATGAAGAAAAAAATAAGAACAGTGATTAAGGGAAGACGTACACGCAGAGACTTACTTACCCGTAAAGTAAATTAATGATAAGCAGATATAGCAACGAAACAAATAATAATGGAGAACTACAAAAGCATAAAAAAAGAGTTACGAAGGACTTCTGAAAAAACAAACAAACAAAAAGAGTGAGAAGAAGGGCTTCTTATGAAATGAAGAAGCAAAAGGACTTCTAAAATAAACGAAAAAGAAGGAGGATAAGGTCCTCTTCTTATTTAAATGAAGAGAAGAAGTCAAAGTTTTTAAGAAAGATTTTTAAGAAGAATTTTTAGAGGATGAGTTTTTATTTCTAAAGAATTTGAAATTGTTTATAAAACAGAAAAAGTAAAGAAATAAATAGAATTTTCGCCGTTTTTAATTAAAAAGAAAGATATTTGTTTAAAGCTAGAAGAGCTTGTTGATAAAAAAAGTATCGAGCACTACAAGTAGAGTAAAAGAGCATTATTTGTATTTTATAAACTTAATGGATGAAAGTGTGCTAACCATTACACATTAATAGAACGTTTATTGAAATATATTGTATGATAAAATTTACTTAGGACGGCAAAAGTAACTTTAATCTTTTAGATAAAACCTTGCCCATTCCTAACCAAACTATTTACAAACCTTGCCTTTTCCTAACCAAGAAATCCCCAGACCATCAACCTCGGTTCCAATCTTCCTAATACCCCTTCCACATAAATTTATAGCTCAAACCTTCCTTGATCCCTTACCATCATCATCTTTCTCACAAATCAAACACTTAAACATTAAATTAATTTATAAAAACCCCGTCCTCACAATATGCAAATTGAACATTTAATGTAGACGTATAAGCTCTGCATAAATTTTTATAATATATATGTACAATACATAAATTATACCTCTGAAGAAAAAAATTGATTCTAGAATTTCTAAAATAGATATTTCATAAACTTTAGAAGACCTCGTTAGGATCAGCTTTGAAAAGTACGGGAGAATAATGCAAAATGGCAGCTATAAAAATGCGAAAAAATTATTCCGATTAATTGAGTAACAGTACTAAAGTTCTTTAATTTTGCTCAACTACAATTTTATTTTATAAAATTTTTTTTAAATTAGTAAATTGTTCTTTATGGTAAGCAAAAGTTTAAATTTAAAAAAATCGTTGAGTTGTGAAAAGTGACATTTTCATGATCTCGTTTTTAGAAACGTCATCAATTTGGAATGTGTAATTCAGCGAAAAAAATTCACTCTTTCAGGAAATGAAAGTTCTGTTACAAAAATCATGAAGAATACAATAATAAGAAGAAACAAATGGTTGTAGAAATTAAAGAAAAAAAATGGGTGAAGAACACAATTTGAGTGAGTCGATAGATGAGTATGCGACATGGATTTGATATAAAATTTAAATTCGTTCGGAAGAGTTGTAGAGAAGGATATATGTAAATCTGGTCAAAATGGAGTAGCGGTAAATAAGAAATTTACGCGTTAAGTTCCTAATGCTCCGCAGTCCTTTTTAAATCACATTCGTTGGGTGTTTGTAACGCTTAATACAAGAAAACTTGAAACTGATGGTGAGACAAACAACAGATTCTGACCGTATTATATGGCTGTGGTAATTTTAAGGATATCATAGATTTAAAATTTGAAGAGCAAGGGAATTACGGTGAAGATATTGATTATCGCAGCGTACTTAAATACGCACGCGATATCGTTAAACGCGTAAAATATTCTGTGCACAATCATGTAATCACGTACAGAAATGTACACGTTATTCGTACAGAAAAAAATTAATTACAGAATTCGACACTAAAATTAGACGTCAAACGTAGTTAGAATTCGATTTCCACAATGATTACTCCACTTTTCAAAAAAAAAAAGCATTCCCTTTTTGGAAGCTTTCACGGAGTTGAACATAATTAACAGGTATAATTAGCTTTTGATATAATTAACAGATTTTAATGATTTGATTGCACTCCAAACTGCGATAGATTTGTCAACAGCAGGTACTGTATTTTTCATTCTTTGAAAATGATTTTGAGAGCTGATTTTGAGAACAAAATTAGTTTAGATTTCTAAGAAAAGATAAAATCACGAATGGACTTAACATGGGTGTGTTGAATTTGTCACGCTGTCTAAAAGATCTTGCAAATGTTCTTTTAAAGTATACTATTGCCACCGCAGGAAAACTGGTTGCTTGACTCTTTGACATAAATAACCTTTCTGAATTGATAAATGATAAAAACTTAAATAGATTGTATAATGATCTATTAAGCATCAAATCAACCTCTACTGAAGTGGAACATGTTTACGTTCCACATCAGTAGAAATTGGTTTCGCTCGGTTTGCAAAAATACATGTACAAAAATTCTTTCTCTTTTTTCTGATAAATCTTTAACAAATATTTAATTAAATGTCTTAAATTTTTTTATAACGAAGTAATTCAAAGTGTCATAATTTTAACAAAAAAAGCTTTGAATTTGTTTTTTTATTTAAAGATCGCATATTAAAAGATCACAAAGATTGAATGTTATTATTTTGTCGTTAGCAGTTTTTTCAAAACGGAAAATCGACGGTTAGCCGACGGTTTTTGAAAATTAGAAACAGAAAACTGACGGTTTTAGAAACCTTTGAAAAAAAATTGATATTATTAACAACCTAATGAACTTTGTGGGCCAAAATTTTCGTACACTTGTACCTAAAAAAAAATAGTGTTAAAAAAATTTATAATACAAAGAAAAAACTTAAGAAGGTATTGATTTTTTTTTTGTTACATTCATGAAAAATTCTTCTTAAATGACGTCATGCTAAAACAAAAAACGATATTTTAAAGCGTTGTTAAACATAATAATTAAATCATTAAAACATGTATAATTCAAAAATATATCATGAAGAAATATGCAATAAATCAAAATTCGCACAACAATAATAATCATGAAAATTTTTATCTAAATTATCCCAGCATACTCTTTTAGGTAGGGGAGAACCTTAATGAATGGGACGATTATTGAATGGGACAAACTCAGATTCTTATAGAAGCAACGATGTAAGGATATTCAAATTCCTGTAACAAAGAGTGATAAAAGCAAGAAATCAACTGACCGACTCATCCATCCTATTGCGCTATGACCATAATGGCATTGGATGTTATTGTGTTTTCGAATGTAAAAAGTACTTTTTAAAAATATTTTTGTTTTTCTGATTTTGCAGCAATTTTTGAAGATATGATATAAAATTCCATCCTTAAATAGATAGCAGTCTAGTACTACAATGTGTAAAACATTCAAGCTTAAATAATGGTGTTTTTGGTGTGACTAATCATTTTTGGATAAAGTGATGCGCATATTGAATGGGACAAAATACTACTAATTCAATGAATTTAGTAAGGTATTATTTACAGCTCAACAGAGGGAAGCTGCAGTTTCTTACTTTTACCCCCATGGGTAATGGGTATTATTTACACACTTTATACTGTAATATTTTACTCAAATAAAAATAACTAAATAAAATATTCTAAAATGAGAAAGTTCTACTTTGATTGAAATTAAATTAGAGTTAAAAAGTTTAAAGTTAAAAATATTTTTTGTGCGGTCTTTATATATGTATCTATATATTTAACTACATTTACAATTAACAAACTAATTTGAAAAATGATTGAATTAAATACGTTCATTTTTAATTCTTTAATTTTTGTCCCATTCGATGAGACATAATTAATGAATGGGACAAATGCCATGCTCCAATAAAACTCTCTTTTTACCAAGAGCCAAATGCAAATCCAATTTTTTTGTTTTACTATATCATTGAGCAAGAATAGGTGGTTGTCAAACATATTTAAATATATATATTAAACAATTTTATCTACGTTTAAAAAGCACTTTGCTAAAACTGTCCCATTCATTGAGGTTTTTCCCTATGCATTTGAACCTTATTTGGACCTTGACTGATCCAACCCGAAAGAGATATTATTGTAGGGAGCTTAGGCAATTTTTATAGCCGATGTAAGTCTTTTTTATTTAAAATGCATTGGATTCCTTAATATATTTTGTTTTCAAAATGGTTTCAACCACTTCTGTAGCTTATTTAGTTCCAAAGATATTTGTGTTTTAATATTTTCAATTCGTATACATTTTATGAAATATTTCCGTAAAGTTTCTCGTTAAACTTTTGGCACCGAAAAAAAAAACTTTATCTTTTTTTTTTCTTGCGTAAAAAGTTGCGTAAACAATAAAATATCTAAAGACGGGGGAAATTTATAAAATTTCCACTTAGAAAACAAAAAACCCACCCTATTAGACTGCCAAAAACAAACAAAAAAACTGATTGACATAATAAATAAATAGTTGCAGAATCTATTTTTATGTGGGGACGAAAGAATTAGCTTAATTTACTTGTATATAAACAAAACTGAAACATTTAAAGTTAAATAACTTTATCAATTCTAAAGCAAAACGATGTCCCCAAAAATATTATTGTAGTGCAACCTTTTCTAAAAAAAATAACATCTATATATACATATATACTATTTATTTTCATGGGTGGGTTTTCATTCTTCGACACCTACATAAAGTCATTTGTTGCGGTTTTTGGACGAAGTTTTTCAAAAACGTTCGATATATTTTTTTTCGCGATAAAATGTCACGTGACAAGACTCCCTAATTATTGAATTCAAATTTTGTGACTGAACTGCTTCTTGTATTAAATTTATTTCATTTGCATCCCACAAGCCACGCTGAAACTGCTTTCATTTGTTTCGATCAATCAGAAGGTCTGCTGATGGAATCATGCAATTCTCGAGTGCCTCTATACAGGTGTATTGATTGATTCGACCTATATAGATATTACACTAACTTGCTCCATTAAAGTTAAAGCTGCCCCAAAAGTTAATACTTCCACTGCCACTTTTCTACCCAGGTTATGGTAAAGCAATCGCATTACTTTTCAAACTTAAATCTTTTAACGAGAGCCATTCCTATTTATTAAATCAAAGTTTTACCCACTGAAACCCGATTCCTTCCAATTTTTCCATAGATGACGTCGTTCTCTCTTTATACCAATTTAATCTACAAGCTTACCTCTGGCCGTCGCACAGTGGGCCAGTAGGTGGACAAAATGGGAATATTTTTAGTTTTCTAATCTTGAAGATTTATTAAATTTTAATATCTATATATATTAGGAGAAATTTACTGATAATTAATTTATATTAAATCCCTTAGTTACCAGGACTCTAAGCATTTGAATATTGAAATTAAAAAAAAAAAAAAAAAAAATTATAAGTTAGTAATGAACGGTGACATCAACGTTGTGTTATATTTCAATTACATCAACGTTTTTGAAACAAAAAATGGACATGTCATTCGAAAATATTTAGAGATAAGAAAAACCAATGTGTGAAATAAATTCGTCATAGCATGTTATCTCAGTTACACTTTAAAAATCACAGATTAAAAAAAAAAAATTCCTTAAGAAAATTATTTTTTGCCGCACTTTAACTAATAATTACCACAGTTTGCCATGTGTTGTCTTATATATATTTGAGCTATATGATGCTTCAATCGAGTTTCAATTGATTGCTCGTCCCCTTAAATCCCCGTTGCTGTGGTACTAAATTTTGCATAGCAACAACTCATTTTTACATTAACGTTGTTTTAACAGTATTTTACTAGCGCTAAGTACACATTATTGGGGGTATGTATTTAAATGAGATTCACAATTCTTATGAGGTTAATTTTTTTTGGTTACTATGGATACCTTACTTTGCATAGCATAGCAACAACATATTTTCGGTAGTTTTTAGTAATTTAATTAACTAACACTAACAAAAGTTTAATTACTTTTAATTACTTACACTTGCAGTAACTTAACTACTAACAAGTATTAGTAGTCCAGGCGGCATATATATTATAACATTAAACTTTTAAACAAAAAATACTTGTTACAAAAATTATTTAGATATAGTTTTATTAAACTTAGACATTCATAACTTTCTCCAAAAAAACAATCATAGTATTTCAAAACAAAATATTACTGTAGATATATTGAAATTTATTCAGCCAAAATTTGCTGATTTTAAAGACGTTGATTTTAGATATGCTGTTTAACGATTTGTTTATTTGTATAAGAAAAAGTGGAAATCTGCAAACTATACTGTCAAAAATTTTGAAAAGAAGTTTGTGAACTGGCTTAATGAATATTTAATGGTCAGAAAAAAAGACAATGAACCAACTGCAAGTAGACGTGGTCGAAAACTAGTTGCATTTGATAATAGTTCTAATAAAACTAAAAAAAGTCGTGTATCTTGTTTAATTGAATCTCATTCATCTAATGAATTATTTTTTGCTGCTGATAAAAAATTTAGAGATGAATCTATTGTTATTGCTGCCAAGAACGTTTTAAATATTTCACATACAGATAAAACAACTAAATATTCAGCAGACGAGCCTTGGAGAAAGAATATAACATCTACCCCGCTTACAATGATGTCAGAGATCTCTTTGATGCCATGATGTTTTTTAAACAAAAGATAATAGTTCATATAAATCGTTTTTCAAAAACTCAAAACGTTCGAAATTTGAAAAAAGAACTCAACGGTTAACGAACTTTTTACACGTAAGAAAATAAAAAAATCGATTTACAGAGAGATTCTCACTAAAGGGTCCGAAAAATCCAATCGAATTATGGATGTTTTCGAATTATTGCGATTCGAATTATAGAAAGCTAAACAAAAGAGTTTCTTAAGCGCATTTCACGTGACTTTACATTTAGTCGAATTACGGAGGTTTTCGAATTAAGGAGATTCGAATTAGAGAGATTGTATTACCTTCATAAAGAGCGCAGACATCATATCAGTACTCATACTAATATTAGTGAATATAGCTCTAGCATTAAATTAGTTACGAATTTTGTCCAGTAAAAGTGAATTCTGCCCCATTGTGCGTCGGACTGGTTTTTTTAACGTTAGTATAAGCAGTAATACTTTTGTAAAATGTTTCTATTTCTATTTAATTAAACACGTTTTACACAGTTGTCGTTGAAGCCTTTGGTGAGTTCAAGAAATTTAACCTTGGGTCAACTAGAGGAGATGTAAGACTGTTCACGCGTTCAGCAATTTTGTTTTACCTTCCTAACCCTGGATACCACCGTTTGAAATATTTTCATACGCAATTCTCTAAAAGTAATAATCTGCGCGGTATTTCTCTTTGATCCTAGAGCCTTTCATACTCATTTAACACATTTCTAAGTATCTTAACTTTCATATAGGTTTTACGATAACCTAACTACCATTAATCAATTAAATAACTATTTATAGTTGGTTTAAGAGGAAAATAGAAAGAAATTCAGTTTAAAACCCTAAACCGTATTTTTTTTTATATGCACTTGATAAAACTTTTAACGATAATAAGCAATTTCTTGAATGTTTGACTTTTTCAATATTTTAATGTTTGTATGCTATAATCATTCAGTTTTTGACTTGTTTATTACTGTTTTAAATCTTAATTAGGTTTAAATATCTACATTAAATTGTTATAAAATCAAAATTCAGTTTTCTTCTTTTTTTATTTGTTGTCCTCTAAATGCTATATATATACATATATGCATTATATATATATATATATATATATATATATATATATATATATATATATATATATATATATATATACATTAAAAAAAAAAGAAGTTGGATTGGTGTTTAACACGTCATATCATGATACAAAATTTAAAACTCACGTAACACCATTACAATACTATCTTCAAACCTATGTGATGCAAGGATCTCAAAAAGTTTGTTTGTAACAAGTGCAAACGAAGGCTTTTTTCGAAACGTAGTGGCCTGCCGCTAAAAGACTCGTCTTATTGCATCATGATCTTATTTAAAGGTCTTTTTTTTATTCAACAAACTGTTTTAGGTTTGTTTTAGTTTTTTTAAATGTTCATATGTTGAAACTTAGTGTGTAATATTTAAAACATTTACAGCTTACCCCTCTAAAAGTCTTTTAGAGCTTGCCCCGTGGCAAAGTAGATTGTAACGGTATAAATTCTAAAACAGTTTAATTTATCACTAGAAAATGCAGTTATAAAACAAGTGAAAGAAAAAAAATAACAATTCAAAAATATAAGCTAAGGAGTTTAAAACATTCCAAATAGCCATTAACTAAACGGTTTCAAACCAAAAAGTCGAGATTCTAGAGAGGTTTTATTATGAAATAACTTATTTTAAAATGACTCTAAAAAAATGCTTTTTTGCATTTAACGATGATTTATTTGAACAGTCAGTTTCGTTTCTAAGAGCAGATTCTAAGAGCTTCTATTCGAGCAATTCTAAGATTTGGACCTGCAAACTTTTGATTAGATCGAAAACATTTGAAACATTTTTGACATAAATTAGGAAAAAGAAAGTGAGCCAAGAATGAAACCTTCAGGAACGCCGCATTACATTTTTAGTTAGAATTTTTATCAGAAATAAAATACTACTACTGTTGTACAATTTTTGTAACGTCTTTCCGTCAAAAAACCCTTACAGAAATTGCCAATGCAGCAGGAATTGAGACGGATTACCTCTTAAGCTTACTAAGACTTGACAACTTTTTCCTATTAATCTTCTAAAATTCACAAAATTCTCTTCTCTTGGTATAGCAGGTTCCTTAAGGTACATCTCTACCTCATTTTCTTTTAACCAAAAAAAGGTTATTAGGACAATTTAGATTGGGTACATTGATTTCTCTTAAACCCACCTCAATAGCGTCCTATCGCGAGGTTAGAATTATTTTGTTCTATCTCCAAGTTTAAACGTTGGGAAAAAGTTTTTGATTTTTCTAAAAGTAAAAATTATTTAAAATTTTAGCTTTAATTTTTAAAGAAATAATAACTTATGCTTTAAATAATTTATGTTTAAGCAAGTTATTTAGAAAAAAAATTATAAAATAAAGCGTATTTTAAAAGTAATTATTACTAACTAAAATTAATAACCCATTTTCTCCAAACTTTTAAAATGGGAGATAACACAAAATAGTTCTAACCTCTCGCTATTACAAAGGTTGTTTCGCCTTTTTCAACAGGATCCTTACGCCAGATTACACTTTGTGCAACTTCGAAAACCTTAGGAGACGGTACATCACTGACCCAGACTCTCTTTTCCTATCCTTAGTTCCCTGAGTACTCTTGACTAAAGCCTCCCTCATACAGTACCGCGCTGAGAATCATCTTCATCCCATCTTTCACAGAATCAGGAGCCTTTTAATAGCATTACCACATCGAAAGATCAAGATCTTGTGTCCGTTGACATATTCAGGAAATTCTCTTTCAATAGTTGGCTTAAATTAAGGTAGTTGTCATAGCTATAAGTGATAATTTCCGTAAATTTTAGTGGCTCATAATACACCACACCTTTTTGATTCCACCATATATGCAAGATGACCTTAGATCTTGTTAAGTGATAAATTAGAAAGCCAGGTACTAGTTATCAAAACTTTTTTACAGTACTGTTAATTAAAGTGGTGCCAAATTGATAGACAGTTAATATTAATTATAGCATTGGTTAGAAAACGGCGAAAACAAATTCAAGTACGTTTTTATCTTTACTTTTTCGTTTAAAGTATTAGTGTAAATCGATAACAGTTTCTCAGTAGTTTCAGTTTTGTAAACTTTTATTAAAAATTTATAATTGTAAAGAAATACAAATTTTTTATCCTTTGAAATATTCCTGATCAACATCCTTACTTATAATTAACTCTGAACCTTTCAGTGGCTAGTTTTTTCCAATTATGGCAGATATGTTTCGGTCTTAATTTTTTTCTTCCTTGTAGCACAAATTCTTTAGAGCCACTATAATTGTTTTGTTTCTTTTTGTAAACATCTGGCTTCATCAATCCATTGTTGTTGTTCTCATTTGCCTTCTTGTCATAGTAATCAAACAGTAAGTGTAAAAAATTAAAAAGTGGTTTCAAAATCTAATGTTGACTCAACTGATTTATTCTTGAAAAAATCTTAAAATATATAGCATTCTGACCTAATTACTGCTATGTCGAAAGACTGTCTTCTTAAGCTTTATTATATCAATTCAACGCTTGTCTAAGAAGACTAAAATTGTGACAACAAGTGCATTTGTAGCTTGACTTCCTATAGGTCTATAAGAGGATAAATGCTCCAAAACATTGCCGTCTGACACTTCAATATAATTAAAAACTACGAAGGAGTTGTTTAAATTAAAAATATTTATGCTTTGAATCAATGCTCATAAAATAGTCGGCTACCTGGATTTTCTTTATAATTAAATGAAGAGCCTTTTTTTAAAATTATTTTTACCTCTTTGCAAATTGTAGAGGACAAAATAAACAGCTTTTTCTTAACTTAGATTAGCATATTTTCCTAATATTAATTTTAAAAGGTATTTGAATATTTGTATTTTCCACAACAAAAAGAGAGCAATAAAACGATTTCTTTCAAGGTTTTGATTCAAAACTCCAATATACATGAATTCAGTTTTAATATTGCATTTACTAAAACGTTAAGAAATAAAAAAAAAAATTACTTTTTAAATTTATTTCGTTAACCTCGCTTTTGTGCGAATTTGCAAATGCCGTTTTGTACATTTTTTCATGAGCTCTGTTTAAACAATTGCCTTTTTATTATTTTAGTATCCTGTTCACATTTAGGTCCGATTCTTTACAAAAAGAAATAGGAAACGAGGTAGATAGTCTAGTTTTATTTCTATATTTTAATTCTTAAATTATCAGTTAGTAAAACAATTCATTTTACTTATTTTATATACCTACTCAAGGTGCTTCTGCACTGCCTTCAGGCTGTTAAAGACAATAGGTTTTTGCTAGTGCTTTATCACTACTACAATATGCGGATTCTGGGACATTGATACTTTTCCATACTTAAGGAATTCAAGATGGTATTGTGTTTTTAAAATGTAAAAATGTTATTAGATTTCCATCTCATTGTTAATATCATGCCGGAACCTGCAAAGAAGTATAAAACTGTATCTTTTTCGTAATTTATTCTAGACTGAAGAGTTGATCATAGTTCATAAATGTAAAGCATGGTTTTAGTTTGTAATGTCCAAGGGCTAGGGTGTGAATACCGTCTTGCAAGATGTGTCTTTTGTCATCGTTAGCGCTGAGTGCGACTTTGTTGATTTCTTCGGTGTAAACATCGTGATGATGAGATCGGATAACGTTTATGGTTTGTTATTTTTAAAAAAAATTTATTCTTTAAAAATTTCACCACAAGGTATTGATAACTTCTTGAAAGTCAAGACCTTCATTCAATTTTTTTAAGATGTAAAGACACAAATGACCACAATAAGACGTATCACCAAACTGAACTCTCTCGCTGTTATAATAAACAGGGCTTTTCAAATAGTCAACGAGCTCGACAAGAGGAGGCTGGGCATAAGAGTCAAAACTGTATTTTTTGTCTCCGTCTTTATACCAACAGACCCAATGAAATCCACCAGTGCTTGAATCTCCCGTATTCACGATTCCACATTCTTTTTTCATTGGCTTTTTTGGTAACTCATCCCTGACAAACACACCTTGAAAGTTTTTTAATTTTAACTGTTTAGCAGCCTTTATCAATTGAAAGTTAGTTAAAGCTTCATTAGGTAAAACAATTCCTTCTACATCAATCCATTGAAAGTCGATCATTTTTTTTTTAATTTCTTAAAAAGTTTATCCGAATTTTTTAACAAGCGATTTTCATAGAATAGCACCTAAAAAGGGTATACTATTAAAGGGTGAGTTAGGTCCGAGTAATAATCCAGCTCCAGCAGATTGATAGCCTTTTCCAGTTTTAATGAAGAGTCCATCACCGTAAACATTTTTAGTCCATGGGGTGATAAACAATCCTTCTCCACCTAAAGTTTTTATCTTCATTCCTTTCCCATTTTTGCTCATGTAAAAAAGACCTCTTCCTGCAATTTTATCAACCATAGCAGAGCCGGCAGAAGAACCTACACCTGCTAACAATCCAGTGGTGAGAGCAGGAACTACTCTTGTAGCAAGAGTGCTGCCTAACATACCTAGTAACGGTAGAAGAGCTCCGATAAATCCACCTTCAATGGTTGAGTTGTGTACAAGTTGTCTTTTGCTCAGTTTGAGTGTAACACCTTTTCCAGATTCATACGCTTTTCTAATTTTATTCAATTGCGCATTAGTGATAGCGAGAACATGTTTACCGTTCAAGTCTTGATGAGAAAGCTTAATGCTAGTATCGGTTTTGTCTTGAATGGCTTTTTTAATTTTATCAGATTGGCTCTGCGAGATATTAATTTTGATATTTTGATAATTGCTCATTTTTTATGTATTAAAAATTATTTATTTCACTTCTCGAATATGATATCGTATTGCAATATCCTCTCCACGAAAATCAACCAAATCTCCATTCTGATCAATGATGCGAGTAACCATTGTTGAAATTTCAAACAGTTTAACAGGAAGATAAATCAAATGCATTGGTCTCTCAATGATTTTATAGCCAGGACTAACATTTGGATAAAAGGAGTAAATGCAATTGAGTTGGGTTCCATTAATATAGGATGATCCGATAACGTTGTTAACGATTCTGATGGTGCTAATGCTTGAAATTCTAACGATTTGATCCGACTCGTATTCGGAATTGGAATTTAATTTTCTTTTAGTAAACCCTAAAACTGATGCGATGCTGTTTTCCACGTTCAAATCCATCAAATAATTCATTCCAAGTGTGATGGTTGATTTTAAAGTGCTTAAATTGGATCCGATTTTTATATTATCGGGAGAGTAGCTGATTTTATTTGCTGTGACGTAGCTAGCGCTTTGAGACGCATAATTTTTTATTGTGTTTGAGACGGTCTTTTGTAAATAATTGTTGATGTCTTTAATGTCATAGCTTCCTGATGGAATGTTAATGTTCTCCCAATGAGCTCCATTGTCCATGCTGTATTTGAAAGAATTGTTTTTACTGTTTACATTTGGAATGCTGTTGTAAGTCTCAAGACCGAGAAAAGCCATTTCATAACTTTTTCCTTCGTCAAAAACGATTTTATCCAAAAATTCAGTAGTGATAACACTTGATTTTCCATCTACACCGATGATTATACCTGTCATTTTTAAAATAATAATTATTTTTTAAATTGTTTTAGAAAAATAAAAAATCATCAAACCCGCTTCGGTACTTTCCCTCGTTCTTTTTAGAAGAGAGATCAATGACAGCAAATCCGTGAGGTTCATTCCAGCAATGATTGCAAAAGGCTTTAAAATCTTCTATTTTCATATCACAGGAAACGTGATCTTGATAAATGTGATTAACGCTTTTTTGGTCTTGTTTAAAGAGACAAATAAAGTTAGCATTTTCTCTAATGGTATGTCTTGGAATCTCGAAATAGTTTTGAGCGAGGTAAAAGCAGTCGACGTTAGAGTGCCTTCCTCGGATGTAGTATTTTTCACATTTGTTTTGATTAGTCAATTGCAAATCGTCAAAGATCATTAAATTGTTTTTGGATGAATCAAGATCTTCAGGTTCAGGTACATCGTCTGCTGTTTCGAAAAATTGACATTCCATATCATCATTGTTGGAATATTTTTTTGAAAGATCGTTAATAACATCTTCATGGATTAAATTCAATTTTTCCATTTCGTCTTGTACATCATCCGTTAACAAATCAACAATATCCTTTTTAGGAAGTTTATTTTCGAACGAGCTTTTGAGTATTTTATATTCCGGTTGAAAAAGAGATTTTCCAAACACTTGCAAATGATTGTAATCTAGCCATCCAGGTCTTAAAAGTAAATTGAGTAGCAACGTTGTTTTTCCGTATCCAGACTTTCCAACAATGATTCCTCGAATGCTTCTCGGTAAAAGCTTGCTGTTGTTTCTTTTGGTTTTTCCAATTTTACACGACAATTTCATCACTTCCATATTTTTTATATTAAAAAAGTTTTTATTTATGTTAAAATGTACTGCGTTAAATGCAAAAGAGAGACTGAAACCATTCACTTGAAAAACGAGATCACAAAAAACAATAGAAATATGCTTAAAGGAACTTGCGACTCTTGTGGGATAACAAAATGCAAGTTTGTTTCGGCTGCAAAAGGAGGAGACTTGGTGGAATCGATCAACAATTTTTCAAAAAAAATAAAGCTTCCATGGGTAAAGTTTCCAGGAGAAATGCACATTCCAGGGATGAATTTTGCTGGACCGGGAACCAATTTAGACAAAAGGCTTACTTCCACAGACATGTATCAAGAGTGGAGCAAACCGGTGGATAGAGTAGACAATGCAGCATACCACCACGATTTAGCTTATAAATATTTAAACGATGTTAAAAGCAGAAATGTAGCAGATCGAATGATGCTTGAAGAAATGAACTCCATTCCAAACCCTACTCAGAGAGAAATAAGCGAGCGAAAAATCATCGAACCCATCATCAAAGCCAAAGCTAAATTCGGATTGGGTGTGAGTGATTTGAAATGGACGGATCAACTTGCAGAGGAGCTTCATAAACCGGTGATTCATCATTTTAAGAAAAGAAAAGTGATTGTGAACGACATTGATGAGATATGGGCTGCTGATTTGGTTGACATGCAATCGTTTTCAAAATTCAACAACGGGGTAAAATATTTGCTCATGGTGATCGACGTGTTTTCAAAGTATGGATGGATTGTTCCGTTAAAAAGCAAAACAGGTCTTGAAGTGGCTGAAGCGTTGAAAAAGATTTTCACAGAAAGAAAATGCGTCAAATTGTGGGTAGACAAAGGAAAAGAGTTTTACAACAGACATGTGAGAGCGTTGGGTGTGCAACTGTATTCCACTGAAAATGAAGAAAAAAGTTCTGTTGTTGAACGATGGAATAGAACAATGAAAGAGAGAATGTTTAAATATTTTTCAGCTAACAACACTAATAAATACATCGACGTATTAGATGAGATGGTGAAAAATTACAACAACACAAAGCACTCTTCTATTAAAATGACACCAGTGGAAGCTAGCGATGAAAAGAATAAAGGTAGGGTCTGGTGGAGTCTGTATGGAAAGGATCAAACATTACCAGCAAAACCAAAATTTTCCATGGGTGATCAAGTGCGAATTGTAAAAAAGAAGTCTCATTTTGAAAAGGGGTATACACCGAGATGGACTGAAGAGGTTTTTACCGTGTCAAATGTTCAGTATACGAATCCACCCACGTATAAAATCGCTGATGCTAACGGTGAAGAAATTCAAGGTACATTTTACGAGCAGGAGATGCAAAAGACCAATCAAGACATATTTAGAATTGAAAAAATCATTCGCAAAACCAAGAGCAAGTCGTTAGTCAAATGGTTAGGATATCCAGACTCGTTTAATTCATGGGTAGATAATAATGAATTGTTAAGTTTGCAAAAATAGACACGCTGTTTTTGTATGATAAGAAAAAAAATTTGAATTTTGAGTTAAATAAATTTCTTTTCATATAAAAAATAACAATGAGTATGTCAGAAAATCAGCGTGCGATGATAGAACGGCTAAATGCAATGAATGAAAGGATAGAACCTCCAACGCCGGAAGAAATTACTAGTCTTGAAGAATATGCGTTAGAGTTGATAGAGAGAGATGAATTTACTTATGAAATAGAAGAAATTTATGAACAATTTATGGAAGAATATACTGAAAAATTTACGCAAGAATTTATGGAAAGATATTATTTAAGCGATGATGATTTTAATGTTTTAGACGAAGCTGCTGTATTTAGTTTGCCTAGTTCAGAAGATGTTGATCCTGAAGATTTACCTTACAATGGACCTTACAATGATACTATAGTTTTAGATTACAATTCGATGAGTGTTGAAGAACAAAATGAATATGATGATTATATATATAATGAATTGTTAGAAGATATGCGTAATGAAACGGGTGGAAACAACTTTATCATTTACATCAATGATGAGGAGGAGAAAAGAAATAGATTAAAGATTGAGGCGTTGATTGAAGGTTTTAAAAAGGATGAATATAGAGTGTGTGCTTCTGCTGCTTAAAACGATAATCATTTTATTCCTCACATATAAAGAATAAAATGATCTAAAAAATTTATTTTTAATATGTAAAATGCATGCTCCTCACAAGTTTTTTAGAAATGTTGCCTCAGCAGAAGTTCATAGTTTGGATTTGCAATTAAAAATTTTGGAAGAGAGGGTTAGAGAGTTGGAGGAAAGAAAACCAAACAACATTATTGTGTCTACGAAAACGTTAGATCATCCACCTTATTTCAACGTTAACAAACAATATGAGATTTTTGCTCAACAAGACATTAAATTTCCTCCTGTATCTCACAAGCAGATATCGTTGTCTGTAGGTTTACAATTAGACAAAGGAATTGCTGTCGTCACTTTGATGGATAAAATAAGCAACCAATTGAATTATTTCAAAAACGATGCTATTTTTTCCGAGTCTGTGGATGAGATATTTATAACCATACACAATTATAACAACAAGGAAGTCACCGTTAAAAAAGGAGAAAAACTTTGCAAGATTAACTATATTGATTTAAAATAGTTTTTTTATTAATAAAAAATGGAAATATTGAATGAAAAACTTTATCCAGTTCTTCCATCAGCTCCTGTAGATGAAGGGCATGTTTATAGGCTTCATAAAATAAGCGAGATTCAGAAAGAGATAGAGAGTGAAAAAGCAAAGCGAGTTCATCTAAGCAAAAAGTACCATCGCGTGTTTAGGATCATTTCTAATGTAGATAATACAATCCAAACCTTATGCATTGCTTTGGGTGTGACTGGAATTGGTCTTTTATCAACCATCGCTGCTGCCCCTGTTGCAATTGCGTGTGAAGGTGTGGCTATTGGAATGGGGTTTTTA